>NW_018744409.1:0-30257 GCF_001683475.1 Chenopodium quinoa | reverse complement strand
GGCTTTGTTTTGAATGTGTTTGACTTTCATTTGATTCAATTAGCTTTGTAGAATGTATTTTACTTTTATTTGATTTAATTAGCTTTGTTTGAATTTATTTGACTCTCATTTGATTCAAATAGCTTTGTTTGAATGTGTTTGACTTTCATTTGATTCAATTAGCTTTGTAGAATGTATTTGACTTTCATTTGATTCAAATAGCTTTATTTGAATGTGTTTGACTTTCATTTGATTCAATTAGCTTTGTAGAATGTATTTGACTCTCAATCGATTCAAATAGCTTTGTTTGAATGTGATTGACTTTCATTTGATTCAAATAGCTTTGTTTGAATGTGTTTTACTTTCATTTGATTCAATTAGCTTTGTAGAATGTATTTGAGATTCATTTGATTAAAATAGCTTTGTTTGAATGTGCTTGACTTTCATTTGAATCAATTAGCTTTGTTTGAATGTGTTTGACTTTCATTTGATTCAATTAGCTTTGTTAAATGTATTTGACTCTCATTTGATTCAATTAGCTTTGTTTGAGTGCGTTTAACTTTCATTTGATTCAATTAGCTTTGTAGAATACATTTCACTTTCATTTAATTTAAACAACTTTGTTTGAATGTGTTTGACTGTCATTTGACTCAAATAGCATTATTTGATTGCGTTGACTTTCATTGATACAATTAGCTTTGTAGAACGTATTTGACTTTCATTTGATTCAAATAGCTTTGTTTGAATGTGTTTGACTTTCAATTGATTCAATTAGCTTTGTAGAATGTATTTTACTGTCATTTGATTCAAATAGCTTTGTTTGAATGTGTTTGAATTTCATTTAATTCAATTTGCTTTGTAGAATGCATTTCACTTTCATTTTATTTATGTAGCTTTGTTTGAATGTGTTTGACCTTCATTTAAATTAAAAAGCTTTTTTTGAATGTGTTTGACTTTCATTTTTATTTAAAAGATTTTTTTGAATTTGTTTGACTTTCATTTGATTCAATTAGCTTTGTAGAATTTATTTTACTTTTATTTTATTTAATTACCTTTGTTTGAATTTATTTGACTCTCATTTGATTCAAATAGCTTTGTTGAATGTGTTTGACTTTCATTTGATTCAATTAGCTTTGTAGAATGTATTTGACTTTCATTTGATTCAAATAGCTTTTTTGAATGTGTTTAACTTTTATTTGATTCAATTAGCTTTGTAGAATGTATTTGACTTTCATTTGATTCGAAATGTTTGTCTGAATGTGTTTGACTTTCATTTGATTCAATTAGCTTTGTTTGAATGTGTTTGACTTTAAATTAATTCAATTAGCTTTGTAGAATGTATTAGACTTTTATTTGATTTAATTAGCTTTGTTTGAAAGTGTTTGACTTTCATTTGATTCAAATAGCTTTGTTTGAATGTGTTTGACTTTCATTTGATTCAATTAGCTTTGTAGAATGTATTTGACTTTCATTTCATATAAAATAGCTTTGTTTGAATGTGCTTGACTTTCATTTGATTCAAATAGCTTTATTTGAATGTGTTTGACTTTCATTTGATACAATTAGCTTTGTTGAACGTATTTGACATTCATTTGATTAAAATAGCTTTGTTTGAATATGTTTGACTTTCATTTGATTCAATTAGCTTTAGTTGAATGTGTTTGACTTTCATTTGATTCAATTTGCTTTGTTAAATGTATTTGACTTTCAGTTGATTCAATTAGCTTTGTAGAATGTATTTGACTCTCATTTGATTCAAATAGCTTTGTTTAAATGCATTTAACTTTCATTTGATTCAATTAGCTTTGTAGAATACATTTCACTTTCATTTAATTTAAACAACTTTGTTTGAATGTGTTTGACTTTCATTTGACTCAAATAGCTTTATTTGATTGCGTTTGACTTTCATTTGATACAATTAGCTTTGTAGAACGTATTTGACTTTCATTTGATTCAAATTGCTTTGTTTGAATGTGTTTGACTTTCATTTGATTTAATTAGCTTTGTAGAATGTATTTGACTTTCATTTGAGTCAAATAACTTTGTTTGACTGTGTTTGACTTTCATTTGTTTCAATTTGCTTTGTAGAATGTATTTGACTTTCATTTTATTCAAATAGCTTTGTTTGAATGTGTTTGACTTTCATTTGATTCAATTAGCTTTGTTTGAATGTGTTTGACTTTAAATTAATTCAATTAGCTTTGTAGAATTATTAGACTTTTATTTGATTTAATTAGCTTTGTTTGAAAGTGTTTGACTTTCATTTGATTCAAATAGCTTTGTTTGAATGTGTTTGACTTTCATTTGATTCAATTAGCTTTGTAGAATGTATTTGACTTTCATTTCATATAAATAGCTTTGTTTGAATGTGCTTGACTTTCACTTGATTCAAATAGCTTTATTTGAATGTGTTTGACTTTCATTTGATACAATTAGCTTTGTTGAACGTATTTGACATTCATTTGATTAAAATAGCTTTGTTTGAATATGTTTGACTTTCATTTGATTCAATTAGCTTTAGTTGAATGTGTTTGACTTTCATTTGATTCAATTTGCTTTGTTAAATGTATTTGACTTTCAGTTGATTCAATTAGCTTTGTAGAATGTATTTGACTCTCATTTGATTCAAATAGCTTTGTTTAAATGCATTTAACTTTCATTTGATTCAATTAGCTTTGTAGAATACATTTCACTTTCATTTAATTTAAACAACTTTGTTTGAATGTGTTTGACTTTCATTTGACTCAAATAGCTTTATTTGATTGCGTTTGACTTTCATTTGATACAATTAGCTTTGTAGAACGTATTTGACTTTCATTTGATTCAAATAGCTTTGTTTGAATGTGTTTGACTTTCATTTGATTCAATTAGCTTTGTAGAACGTATTTGACTTCATTTGATTCAAATAGCTTTGTTTGAATGTGTTTGACTTTCATTTGATTTAATTAGCTTTGTAGAATGTATTTGACTTTCATTTGAGTCAAATAACTTTGTTTGACTGTGTTTTGACTTTCATTTGTTTTAATTTGCTTTGTAGAATGTATTTGACTTTCATTTGATTCAAATAGCTTTGTTTAAATGTGTTTGACTTACAATTGATTCAATTAGCTTTGTAGAATGTGTTAAACTGTCATTTGATTCAAATAGCTTTGTTTGAATGTGTTTGAATTTCATTTAGATCAATTTGCTTTGTAGAATGCATTTCACTTTCATTTGATTTATATAGCTTTGTTTGAATGTGTTTGACTTTCATTTAAATTAAAAAGCTTTTTTGAATGTGTTTGACTTTCATTTGATTTAAAAGCCTTTGTTTGAATGTGTTTGACTTTCATTTGATTCAATTAGCTTTGTAGAATGTATTTTACGTTTATTTGATTTAATTAGCTTTGTTTGAATTTATTTGACTCTCATTTGATTCAAATAGCTTTGTTTGAATGTGTTTGACTTTCATTTGATTCAATTAGTTTTGTAGAATGTATTTGACTTTCATTTGATTCAAATAGCTTTATTTGAATGTGTTTGACTTTCATTTGATTCAATTAGCTTTGTAGAATGTATTTGACGCTCATTTGATTCAAATAGCTTTGTTTGAATGTGTTTGACTTTCATTTGATTTCAAATAGCTTTGTTTGAATGTGTTTTACTTTCATTTGATTCAATTAGCTTTGTAGAATGTATTTGACTTTCATTTGATTAAAATAGCTTTGTTTGAATGTGCTTGACTTTCATTTATTCAATTAGCTTTGTTTGAATGTGCTGACTTTCATTTGATTCAATTAGCTTTGTTTGAATGTGTTTGACTTTTATTTGATTCAATTAGCTTTGTTTGAATGTGTTTGACTTTCATTTGATTCAATTAGCTTTGTAGAATGTATTTGACTCTCATTTGATTCAAATAGCTTTGTTTGAATGCGTTTAACCTTTCATTTGATTCAATTAGCTTTGTAGAATACATTTCACTTTCATTTAATTTAAACAACTTTGTTTGAATGTGTTTGACTGTCATTTGACTCAAATAGCTTTATTTGATTGCGTTTGACTTTCATTTGATACAATTAGCTTTGTAGAACGTATTTGACTTTCATTTGATTCAAATAGCTTTGTTTGAATGTGTTTGACTTTCAATTGATTCAATTAGCTTTGTAGAATGTATTTTACTGTCATTTGATTCAAATAGCTTTGTTTGAATGTGTTTGAATTTCATTTAATTCAATTTGCTTTGTAGAATGCATTTCACTTTCATTTGATTTATATAGCTTTGTTTGAATGTGTTTGACCTTCATTTAAATTAAAAAAGCTTTTTTTGAATGTGTTTGACTTTCATTTCATTTAAAAGACTTTTTTTGAATGTGTTTGACTTTCATTTGATTCAATTAGCTTTGTAGAATTTATTTTACTTTTATTTTATTTAATTAGCTTTGTTTGAATTTATTTGACTCTCATTTGATTCAAATAGCTTTGTTTGAATGTGTTTGACTTTCATTTGATTCAATTAGCTTTGTAGAATGTATTTGACTTTCATTTGATTCAAATAGCTTTATTTGAATGTGTTTGACTTTTATTTGATTCAATTAGCTTTGTAGAATGTATTTGACTTTCATTTGATTCGAAATCTTTGTTTGAATGTGTTTGACTTTCATTTGATTCAATTAGCTTTGTTTGAATGTGTTTGACTTTAAATTAATTCAATTAGCTTCGTAGAATGTATTAGACTTTTATTTGATTTAATTAGCTTTGTTTGAATGTATTTGACTCTCATTTGATTCAAATAGCTTTGTTTGAATGTGTTTGACTTTCATTTGATTCAAATAGCTTTGTTTGAATGTGTTTGACTTTCATTTGATTCAATTAGCTTTGTAGAATGTATTTGACTTTCATTTCATTAAAATAGCTTTGTTTGAATGTGCTTGACTTTCATTTGATTCAATTAGCTTTGTTTGAATGTGTTTGACTTTTATTTGATTCAATTAGCTTTGTTGAATGAATTTGACTTTCATTTGATTCAATTAGCTTTGTAGAATGTATTAGACTCTCATTTGATTCAAATAGCTTTGTTTGAATGCGTTTAACTTTCATTTGATTCAATTATCTTTGTAGAATGCATTTCACTTTCATTAGATTTAAATAACTTTGTTTGAATGCGTTTGACTTTCATTTGATTCAAATAGCTTTATTTGAATGTGTTTGACTTTCATTTGATACAATTAGCTTTATTTGAATGTGTTTGACTTTCATTTGATACAATTAGCTTTGTTGAACGTATTTGACATTCATTTGATTAAAATAGCTTTGTTTGAATATGTTTGACTTTCATTTGATTCAATTAGCTTTAGTTGAATGTGTTTGACTTTCATTTGATTCAATTTGCTTTGTTAAATGTATTTGACTTTCAGTTGATTCAATTAGCTTTGTAGAATGTATTTGACTCTCATTTGATTCAAATAGCTTTGTTTAAATGCATTTAACTTTCATTTGATTCAATTAGCTTTGTAGAATACATTTCACTTTCATTTAATTTAAACAACTTTGTTTGAATGTGTTTGACTTTCATTTGACTCAAATAGCTTTATTTGATTGCGTCTGACTTTCATTTGATACAATTAGCTTTGTAGAACGTATTTGACTTTCATTTGATTCAAATAGCTTTGTTTGAATGTGTTTGACTTTCATTTGATTTAATTAGCTTTGTAGAATGTATTTGACTTTCATTTGAGTCAAATAACTTTGTTTGACTGTGTTTGACTTTCATTTGTTTCAATTTGCTTTGTAGAATGTATTTGACTTTCATTTTATTCAAATAGCTTTGTTTGAATGTGTTTGACTTTCATTTGATTCAATTAGCTTTGTAGAATGTATTTGACATTCATTTAATTAAAATAGCTTTGTTTGAATGTGTTTGACTTTCATTTGATTCAATTAGCTTTGTTTGAATGTGTTTGACTTTCATTTGATTCAATTAGCTTTAAAGAATGTATTTGACTTTCATTTGATTCAAATAGCTTTGTTTAAATGTGTTTGACTTACAATTGATTCAATTAGCTTTGTAGAATGTGTTAGACTGTCATTTGATTCAAATAGCTTTGTTTGAATGTGTTTGAATTTCATTTAGATCAATTTGCTTTGTAGAATGCATTTCACTTTCATTTGATTTATATAGCTTTGTTTGAATGTGTTTGACTTTCATTTAAATTAAAAAAGCTTTTTTTGAATGTGTTTGACTTTCATTTGATTTAAAAGCCTTTGTTTGAATGTGTTTGACTTTCATTTGATTCAATTAGCTTTGTAGAATGTATTTTACTTTTATTTGATTTAATTAGCTTTGTTTGAATTTATTTGACTCTCATTTGATTCAAATAGCTTTGTTTGAATGTGTTTGACTTTCATTTGATTCAATTAGTTTTGTAGAATGTATTTGACTTTCATTTGATTCAAATAGCTTTATTTGAATGTGTTTGACTTTCATTTGATTCAATTAGCTTTGTAGAATGTATTTGACGCTCATTTGATTCAAATAGCTTTGTTTGAATGTGTTTGACTTTCATTTGATTCAAATAGCTTTGTTTGAATGTGTTTTACTTTCATTTGATTCAATTAGCTTTGTAGAATGTATTTGACTTTCATTTGATTAAAATAGCTTTGTTTGAATGTGCTTGACTTTCATTTGATTCAATTAGCTTTGTTTGAATGTGTTTGACTTTCATTTGATTCAATTAGCTTTGTTGAATGTATTTGACTCTCATTTGATTCAATTAGCTTTGTTTGAATGTGTTTGACTTTCATTTATTTCAATTAGCTTTGTAGAATGTATTTGACTCTCATTTGATTCAAATAGCTTTGTTTGAATGCGTTTAACTTTCATTTGATTCAATTAGCTTTGTAGAATACATTTCACTTTCATTTAATTTAAACAACTTTGTTTGAATGTGTTTGACTGTCATTTGACTCAAATAGCTTTATTTGATTGCGTTTGACTTTCATTTGATACAATTAGTGATGCGTTTCTTGATTCGTTTGGTCTTAGGTTTAAACAAGCTTCACTCGTTTGTTTTCGCCTAAGGGTTCTAAATCTGATTTCAAGGCTTCACTCACCTTAATCTCGTGATTTAGGGGTTTTTTTGAGGATAGTTTGAATTAGCTTCACTCACTAATTAATCTAACCTCTCTTAAATCAGGTTTCACTCGCCTAATCTAAGGGTTTTTATGTTTAACTTCACTCGTCAAACACAAAGAAAACTTGGAAAGAAACGTTCCAAATTAACAAGCAATAAAGCTTTAATCAACAAAACAAAACTTGTATAATTCGAAGTTTACAACCTTTATTTATAGACTCAAAACTAATCCTAAACCTAATCAAATTAGAAAACTAATCCTAATTAAATTAGAATCCCATTTGACCTAGAAAACCTAAGAAAACCGAAACTTGATCCCCAAGTTCCTAATTCGGATATGACTAAACTAACTAAGTTTAATTCAACTTAGATTAGGTTATTCAATCCTCCTAAAACACCTAGACACGCCTAAAAAACCAAAGTCAAGTCCTAATCCACTTAGGAATTTACTTTGCTAAAAACAAGTCCTAATCCAATTAGGAATCTCTTTTGCTAAAGACAAGTCCTAATTCAAATAGGAACTCACTAGACCAAAACAATTCCTAATCAAAATAAAAATCCTAATGCTTAAAACAAGAAAAACCCTTTCAAGTGAAAGGTAAAAACTTGTAAGCCAAAATCTAATCTAAGAAACATTAAAGAAACGGACCAAGAAAGGAAACGTTGAATGCATCCGCATCATACTCCTCCTCTTGAAAACGAACTTGTCCTCAAGTGACATCATAACAAGGAACGAGATCTTTTGCACTAAGAGAAGCACAAACGCCTTCACCAAGTAGCACTTGAGATGTATCATAATGCTCCCCTTCAAGACCTTTCATATGATTCATAAAATTAATGTTTTGTTCCATCAAAGAAGCCATCTTTTCAAGCAAGTGAGTTTCCGTTGATTTGCTCACCATATTTGCGCACAATCAATAATCTTCCCTCGAATGTTTGTTGCTGTAGATTTTGCGTCACTTATCCAATGACCACGAAATTTTACAGTCTATAATTTTAGTCCAATAGGAATCCAACCAAAAAAGAATCACCGAAAAATACCAAGTATATAGTTCGCAGTAACCTAAAACTTCCAACTGGTCCAGATCTGCGCCGAGAAGAACAAGAACCAAGAAACTAGCACGAATTGATTCTTGATTGCTCAAGAACAAGGATATAACGACTCAATATTCACACCAACAGCTCTGATACCATTTGATGCGTTTCTTGATTCGTTTGGTCTTAGGTTTAAACAAGCTTCACTCGTTTGTTTTCGCCTAAGGGTTCTAAATCTGATTTCAAGGCTTCACTCACCTTAATCTCGTGATTTAGGGGTTTTTTTGAGGATAGTTTGAATTAGCTTCACTCACTAATTAATCTAACCTCTCTTAAATCAGGTTTCACTCGCCTAATCTAAGGGTTTTTATGTTTAACTTCACTCGTCAAACACAAAGAAAACTTGGAAAGAAACGTTCCAAATTAACAAGCAATAAAGCTTTAATCAACAAAACAAAACTTGTATATTTCGAAGTTTACAACCTTTATTTATAGACTCAAAACTAATCCTAAACCTAATCAAATTAGAAAACTAATCCTAATTAAATTAGAATCCCATTTGACCTAGAAAACCTAAGAAAACCGAAACTTGATCCCCAAGTTCCTAATTCGGATATGACTAAACTAACTAAGTTTAATTCAACTTAGATTAGGTTATTCAATCCTCCTAAAACACCTAGACACGCCTAAAAACCAAAGTCAAGTCCTAATCCACTTAGGAATTTACTTTGCTAAAAACAAGTCCTAATCCAATTAGGAATCTCTTTTGCTAAAGACAAGTCCTAATTCAAATAGGAACTCACTAGACCAAAACAATTCCTAATCAAAATAAAAATCCTAATGCTTAAAACAAGAAAAACCCTTTCAAGTGAAAGGTAAAAACTTGTAAGCCAAAATCTAATCTAAGAAACATTAAAGAAACGGACCAAGAAAGGAAACGTTGAATGCATCCGCATCAATTAGCTTTGTAGAACGTATTTGACTTTCATTTGATTCAAATAGCTTTGTTTGAATGTGTTTGACTTTCAATTGATTCAATTAGCTTTGTAGAATGTATTTTACTGTCATTTAATTCAAATAGCTTTGTTTGAAT
Source organism: Chenopodium quinoa (assembly GCF_001683475.1). Taxonomy (NCBI): domain Eukaryota; kingdom Viridiplantae; phylum Streptophyta; class Magnoliopsida; order Caryophyllales; family Amaranthaceae; genus Chenopodium; species Chenopodium quinoa. The sequence continues at coordinate 21,041 of NW_018744409.1, read as the reverse complement.
GTGTTTGAATTTCATTTAATTCAATTTGCTTTGTAGAATGCATTTCACTTTCATTTGATTTATATAGCTTTGTTTGAATGTGTTTGACCTTCATTTAAATTAAAAAGCTTTTTTTGAATGTGTTTGACTTTCATTTCATTTAAAAGACTTTTTTTGAATGTGTTTGACTTTCATTTGATTCAATTAGCTTTGTAGAATTTATTTTACTTTTATTTTATTTAATTAGCTTTGTTTGAATTTATTTGACTCTCATTTGATTCAAATAGCTTTGTTTGAATGTGTTTGACTTTCATTTGATTCAATTAGCTTTGTAGAATGTATTTGACTTTCATTTGATTCAAATAGCTTTATTTGAATGTGTTTGACTTTTATTTGATTCAATTAGCTTTGTAGAATGTATTTGACTTTCATTTGATTCGAAATCTTTGTTTGAATGTGTTTGACTTTCATTTGATTCAATTAGCTTTGTTTGAATGTGTTTGATTTTAAATTAATTCAATTAGCTTCGTAGAATGTATTAGACTTTTATTTGATTTAATTAGCTTTGTTTGAATGTATTTGACTCTCATTTGATTCAAATAGCTTTGTTTGAATGTGTTTGACTTTCATTTGATTCAAATAGCTTTGTTTGAATGTGTTTGACTTTCATTTGATTCAATTAGCTTTGTAGAATGTATTTGACTTTCATTTCATTAAAATAGCTTTGTTTGAATGTGCTTGACTTTCATTTGATTCAATTAGCTTTGTTTGAATGTGTTTGACTTTTATTTGATTCAATTAGCTTTGTTGAATGAATTTGACTTTCATTTGATTCAATTAGCTTTGTAGAATGTATTAGACTCTCATTTGATTCAAATAGCTTTGTTTGAATGCGTTTAACTTTCATTTGATTCAATTATCTTTGTAGAATGCATTTCACTTTCATTTGATTTAAATAACTTTGTTTGAATGCGTTTGACTTTCATTTGATTCAAATAGCTTTTTTTGAATGTGTTTGACTTTCATTTGATACAATTAGCTTTATTTGAATGTGTTTGACTTTCATTTGATACAATTAGCTTTGTTGAACGTATTTGACATTCATTTGATTAAAATAGCTTTGTTTGAATGTGTTTGACTTTCATTTGATTCAATTAGCTTTAGTTGAATGTGTTTGACTTTCATTTGATTCAATTTGCTTTGTTAAATGTATTTGACTTTCAGTTGATTCAATTAGCTTTGTAGAATGTATTTGACTCTCATTTGATTCAAATAGCTTTGTTTAAATGCGTTTAACTTTCATTTGATTCAATTAGCTTTGTAGAATACATTTCACTTTCATTTAATTTAAACAACTTTGTTTGAATGTGTTTGACTTTCATTTGACTCAAATAGCTTTATTTGATTGCGTTTGACTTTCATTTGATACAATTAGCTTTGTAGAACGTATTTGACTTTCATTTGATTCAAATAGCTTTGTTTGAATGTGTTTGACTTTCATTTGATTTAATTAGCTTTGTAGAATGTATTTGACTTTCATTTGAGTCAAATAACTTTGTTTGACTGTGTTTGACTTTCATTTGTTTCAATTTGCTTTGTAGAATGTATTTGACTTTCATTTTATTCAAATAGCTTTGTTTGAATGTGTTTGACTTTCATTTGATTCAATTAGCTTTGTAGAATGTATTTGACATTCATTTAATTAAAATAGCTTTGTTTGAATGTGTTTGACTTTCATTTGATTCAATTAGCTTTGTTTGAATGTGTTTGACTTTCATTTGATTCAATTAGCTTTAAAGAATGTATTTGACTTTCATTTGATTCAAATAGCTTTGTTTAAATGTGTTTGACTTACAATTGATTCAATTAGCTTTGTAGAATGTGTTAGACTGTCATTTGATTCAAATAGCTTTGTTTGAATGTGTTTGAATTTCATTTAGATCAATTTGCTTTGTAGAATGCATTTCACTTTCATTTGATTTATATAGCTTTGTTTGAATGTGTTTGACTTTCATTTAAATTAAAAAGCTTTTTTTGAATGTGTTTGACTTTCATTTGATTTAAAAGCCTTTGTTTGAATGTGTTTGACTTTCATTTGATTCAATTAGCTTTGTAGAATGTATTTTACTTTTATTTGATTTAATTAGCTTTGTTTGAATTTATTTGACTCTCATTTGATTCAAATAGCTTTGTTTGAATGTGTTTGACTTTCATTTGATTCAATTAGTTTTGTAGAATGTATTTGACTTTCATTTGATTCAAATAGCTTTATTTGAATGTGTTTGACTTTCATTTGATTCAATTAGCTTTGTAGAATGTATTTGACGCTCATTTGATTCAAATAGCTTTGTTTGAATGTGTTTGACTTTCATTTGATTCAAATAGCTTTGTTTGAATGTGTTTTACTTTCATTTGATTCAATTAGCTTTGTAGAATGTATTTGACTTTCATTTGATTAAAATAGCTTTGTTTGAATGTGCTTGACTTTCATTTGATTCAATTAGCTTTGTTTGAATGTGTTTGACTTTCATTTGATTCAATTAGCTTTGTTGAATGTATTTGACTCTCATTTGATTCAATTAGCTTTGTTTGAATGTGTTTGACTTTCATTTATTTCAATTAGCTTTGTAGAATGTATTTGACTCTCATTTGATTCAAATAGCTTTGTTTGAATGCGTTTAACTTTCATTTGATTCAATTAGCTTTGTAGAATACATTTCACTTTCATTTAATTTAAACAACTTTGTTTGAATGTGTTTGACTGTCATTTGACTCAAATAGCTTTATTTGATTGCGTTTGACTTTCATTTGATACAATTAGCTTTGTAGAACGTATTTGACTTTCATTTGATTCAAATAGCTTTGTTTGAATGTGTTTGACTTTCAATTGATTCAATTAGCTTTGTAGAATGTATTTTACTGTCATTTAATTCAAATAGCTTTGTTTGAATGTGTTTGAATTTCATTTAATTCAATTTGCTTTGTAGAATGCATTTCACTTTCATTTGATTTATATAGCTTTGTTTGAATGTGTTTGACCTTCATTTAAATTAAAAAGCTTTTTTTGAATGTGTTTGACTTTCATTTCATTTAAAAGACTTTTTTTGAATGTGTTTGACTTTCATTTGATTCAATTAGCTTTGTAGAATTTATTTTACTTTTATTTTATTTAATTAGCTTTGTTTGAATTTATTTGACTCTCATTTGATTCAAATAGCTTTGTTTGAATGTGTTTGACTTTCATTTGATTCAATTAGCTTTGTAGAATGTATTTGACTTTCATTTGATTCAAATAGCTTTATTTGAATGTGTTTGACTTTTATTTGATTCAATTAGCTTTGTAGAATGTATTTGACTTTCATTTGATTCGAAATCTTTGTTTGAATGTGTTTGACTTTCATTTGATTCAATTAGCTTTGTTTGAATGTGTTTGATTTTAAATTAATTCAATTAGCTTCGTAGAATGTATTAGACTTTTATTTGATTTAATTAGCTTTGTTTGAATGTATTTGACTCTCATTTGATTCAAATAGCTTTGTTTGAATGTGTTTGACTTTCATTTGATTCAAATAGCTTTGTTTGAATGTGTTTGACTTTCATTTCATTCAATTAGCTTTGTAGAATGTATTTGACTTTCATTTCATTAAAATAGCTTTGTTTGAATGTGCTTGACTTTCATTTGATTCAATTAGCTTTGTTTGAATGTGTTTGACTTTTATTTGATTCAATTAGCTTTGTTGAATGAATTTGACTTTCATTTGATTCAATTAGCTTTGTAGAATGTATTAGACTCTCATTTGATTCAAATAGCTTTGTTTGAATGCGTTTAACTTTCATTTGATTCAATTATCTTTGTAGAATGCATTTCACTTTCATTTGATTTAAATAACTTTGTTTGAATGCGTTTGACTTTCATTTGATTCAAATAGCTTTTTTTGAATGTGTTTGACTTTCATTTGATACAATTAGCTTTATTTGAATGTGTTTGACTTTCATTTGATACAATTAGCTTTGTTGAACGTATTTGACATTCATTTGATTAAAATAGCTTTGTTTGAATGTGTTTGACTTTCATTTGATTCAATTAGCTTTAGTTGAATGTGTTTGACTTTCATTTGATTCAATTTGCTTTGTTAAATGTATTTGACTTTCAGTTGATTCAATTAGCTTTGTAGAATGTATTTGACTCTCATTTGATTCAAATAGCTTTGTTTAAATGCGTTTAACTTTCATTTGATTCAATTAGCTTTGTAGAATACATTTCACTTTCATTTAATTTAAACAACTTTGTTTGAATGTGTTTGACTTTCATTTGACTCAAATAGCTTTATTTGATTGCGTTTGACTTTCATTTGATACAATTAGCTTTGTAGAACGTATTTGACTTTCATTTGATTCAAATAGCTTTGTTTGAATGTGTTTGACTTTCATTTGATTTAATTAGCTTTGTAGAATGTATTTGACTTTCATTTGAGTCAAATAACTTTGTTTGACTGTGTTTGACTTTCATTTGTTTCAATTTGCTTTGTAGAATGTATTTGACTTTCATTTTATTCAAATAGCTTTGTTTGAATGTGTTTGACTTTCATTTGATTCAATTAGCTTTGTAGAATGTATTTGACATTCATTTAATTAAAATAGCTTTGTTTGAATGTGTTTGACTTTCATTTGATTCAATTAGCTTTAAAGAATGTATTTGACTTTCATTTGATTCAAATAGCTTCGTTTAAATGTGTTTGACTTACAATTGATTCAATTAGCTTTGTAGAATGTGTTAAACTGTCATTTGATTCAAATAGCTTTGTTTGAATGTGTTTGAATTTCATTTAGATCAATTTGCTTTGTAGAATGCATTTCACTTTCATTTGATTTATATAGCTTTGTTTGAATGTGTTTGACTTTCATTTAAATTAAAAAGCTTTTTTTGAATGTGTTTGACTTTCATTTGATTTAAAAGCCTTTGTTTGAATGTGTTTGACTTTCATTTGATTCAATTAGCTTTGTAGAATGTATTTTACTTTTATTTGATTTAATTAGCTTTGTTTGAATTTATTTGACTCTCATTTGATTCAAATAGCTTTGTAGAATGTGTTTGACTTTCATTTGATTCAATTAGTTTTGTAGAATGTATTTGACTTTCATTTGATTCAAATAGCTTTATTTGAATGTGTTTGACTTTCATTTGATTCAATTAGCTTTGTAGAATGTATTTGACGCTCATTTGATTCAAATAGCTTTGTTTGAATGTGTTTGACTTTCATTTGATTCAAATAGCTTTGTTTGAATGTGTTTTACTTTCATTTGATTCAATTAGCTTTGTAGAATGTATTTGACTTTCATTTGATTAAAATAGCTTTGTTTGAATGTGCTTGACTTTCATTTGATTCAATTAGCTTTGTTTGAATGTGCTTGACTTTCAATTGATTCAATTAGCTTTGTTTGAATGTGTTTGACTTTTATTTGATTCAATTAGCTTTGTTTGAATGTGTTTGACTTTCATTTATTTCAATTAGCTTTGTAGAATGTATTTGACTCTCATTTGATTCAAATAGCTTTGTTTGAATGCGTTTAACTTTCATTTGACTCAATTAGCTTTGTAGAATACATTTCACTTTCATTTAATTTAAACAACTTTGTTTGAATGTGTTTGACTGTCATTTGACTCAAATAGCTTTATTTGATTGCGTTTGACTTTCATTTGATACAATTAGCTTTGTAGAACGTATTTGACTTTCATTTGATTCAAATAGCTTTGTTTGAATGTGTTTGACTTTCAATTGATTCAATTAGCTTTGTAGAATGTATTTTACTGTCATTTAATTCAAATAGCTTTGTTTGAATGTGTTTGAATTTCATTTAATTCAATTTGCTTTGTAGAATGCATTTCACTTTCATTTGATTTATATAGCTTTGTTTGAATGTGTTTGACCTTCATTTAAATTAAAAAGCTTTTTTTGAATGTGTTTGACTTTCATTTCATTTAAAAGACTTTTTTGAATGTGTTTGACTTTCATTTGATTCAATTAGCTTTGTAGAATTTATTTTACTTTTATTTTATTTAATTAGCTTTGTTTGAATTTATTTGACTCTCATTTGATTCAAATAGCTTTGTTTGAATGTGTTTGACTTTCATTTGATTCAATTAGCTTTGTAGAATGTATTTGACTTTCATTTGATTCAAATAGCTTTATTTGAATGTGTTTGACTTTTATTTGATTCAATTAGCTTTGTAGAATGTATTTGACTTTCATTTGATTCGAAATCTTTGTTTGAATGTGTTTGACTTTCATTTGATTCAATTAGCTTTGTTTGAATGTGTTTGACTTTAAATTAATTCAATTAGCTTCGTAGAATGTATTAGACTTTTATTTGATTTAATTAGCTTTGTTTGAATGTATTTGACTCTCATTTGATTCAAATAGCTTTGTTTGAATGTGTTTGACTTTCATTTGATTCAAATAGCTTTGTTTGAATGTGTTTGACTTTCATTTGATTCAATTAGCTTTGTAGAATGTATTTGACTTTCATTTCATTAAAATAGCTTTGTTTGAATGTGCTTGACTTTCATTTGATTCAATTAGCTTTGTTTGAATGTGTTTGACTTTTATTTGATTCAATTAGCTTTGTTGAATGAATTTGACTTTCATTTGATTCAATTAGCTTTGTAGAATGTATTAGACTCTCATTTGATTCAAATAGCTTTGTTTGAATGCGTTTAACTTTCATTTGATTCAATTATCTTTGTAGAATGCATTTCACTTTCATTTGATTTAAATAACTTTGTTTGAATGCGTTTGACTTTCATTTGATTCAAATAGCTTTTTTTGAATGTGTTTGACTTTCATTTGATACAATTAGCTTTATTTGAATGTGTTTGACTTTCATTTGATACAATTAGCTTTGTTGAACGTATTTGACATTCATTTGATTAAAATAGCTTTGTTTGAATGTGTTTGACTTTCATTTGATTCAATTAGCTTTAGTTGAATGTGTTTGACTTTCATTTGATTCAATTTGCTTTGTTAAATGTATTTGACTTTCAGTTGATTCAATTAGCTTTGTAGAATGTATTTGACTCTCATTTGATTCAAATAGCTTTGTTTAAATGCGTTTAACTTTCATTTGATTCAATTAGCTTTGTAGAATACATTTCACTTTCATTTAATTTAAACAACTTTGTTTGAATGTGTTTGACTTTCATTTGACTCAAATAGCTTTATTTGATTACGTTTGACTTTCATTTGATACAATTAGCTTTGTAGAACGTATTTGACTTTCATTTGATTCAAATAGCTTTGTTTGAATGTGTTTGACTTTCATTTGATTTAATTAGCTTTGTAGAATGTATTTGACTTTCATTTGAGTCAAATAACTTTGTTTGACTGTGTTTGACTTTCATTTGTTTCAATTTGCTTTGTAGAATGTATTTGACTTTCATTTTATTCAAATAGCTTTGTTTGAATGTGTTTGACTTTCATTTGATTCAATTAGCTTTGTAGAATGTATTTGACATTCATTTAATTAAAATAGCTTTGTTTGAATGTGTTTGACTTTCATTTGATTCAATTAGCTTTAAAGAATGTATTTGACTTTCATTTGATTCAAATAGCTTTGTTTAAATGTGTTTGACTTACAATTGATTCAATTAGCTTTGTAGAATGTGTTAAACTGTCATTTGATTCAAATAGCTTTGTTTGAATGTGTTTGAATTTCATTTAGATCAATTTGCTTTGTAGAATGCATTTCACTTTCATTTGATTTATATAGCTTTGTTTGAATGTGTTTGACTTTCATTTAAATTAAAAAGCTTTTTTTGAATGTGTTTGACTTTCATTTGATTTAAAAGCCTTTGTTTGAATGTGTTTGACTTTCATTTGATTCAATTAGCTTTGTAGAATGTATTTTACTTTTATTTGATTTAATTAGCTTTGTTTGAATTTATTTGACTCTCATTTGATTCAAATAGCTTTGTAGAATGTGTTTGACTTTCATTTGATTCAATTAGTTTTGTAGAATGTATTTGACTTTCATTTGATTCAAATAGCTTTATTTGAATGTGTTTGACTTTCATTTGATTCAATTAGCTTTGTAGAATGTATTTGACGCTCATTTGATTCAAATAGCTTTGTTTGAATGTGTTTGACTTTCATTTGATTCAAATAGCTTTGTTTGAATGTGTTTTACTTTCATTTGATTCAATTAGCTTTGTAGAATGTATTTGACTTTCATTTGATTAAAATAGCTTTGTTTGAATGTGCTTGACTTTCATTTGATTCAATTAGCTTTGTTTGAATGTGCTTGACTTTCAATTGATTCAATTAGCTTTGTTTGAATGTGTTTGACTTTTATTTGATTCAATTAGCTTTGTTTGAATGTGTTTGACTTTCATTTATTTCAATTAGCTTTGTAGAATGTATTTGACTCTCATTTGATTCAAATAGCTTTGTTTGAATGCGTTTAACTTTCATTTGATTCAATTAGCTTTGTAGAATACATTTCACTTTCATTTAATTTAAACAACTTTGTTTGAATGTGTTTGACTGTCATTTGACTCAAATAGCTTTATTTGATTGCGTTTGACTTTCATTTGATACAATTAGCTTTGTAGAACGTATTTGACTTTCATTTGATTCAAATAGCTTTGTTTGAATGTGTTTGACTTTCAATTGATTCAATTAGCTTTGTAGAATGTATTTGACTTTCATTTCATTAAAATAGCTTTGTTTGAATGTGCTTGACTTTCATTTGATTCAATTAGCTTTGTTTGAATGTGTTTGACTTTAATTTGATTCAATTAGCTTTGTTGAATGAATTTGACTTTCATTTGATTCAATTAGCTTTGTAGAATGTATTAGACTCTCATTTGATTCAAATAGCTTTGTTTGAATGCGTTTAACTTTCATTTGATTCAATTATCTTTGTAGAATGCATTTCACTTTCATTTGATTTAAATAACTTTGTTTGAATGCGTTTGACTTTCATTTGATTCAAATAGCTTTTTTTGAATGTGTTTGACTTTCATTTGATACAATTAGCTTTATTTGAATGTGTTTGACTTTCATTTGATACAATTAGCTTTGTTGAACGTATTTGACATTCATTTGATTAAATTAGCTTTGTTTGAATATGTTTGACTTTTATATGATTCAATTAGCTTTGTAGAATGTATTTGACTTTTATTTGATTTAATTAGCTTTGTTTGAATGTGTTTGACTTTCATTTGATTCAATTAGGTTTGTAGAATGTATTTGACTTTCATTTGATTAAAATAGCTTTGTTTGAATGTGCTTGACTTTCATTTGATTCAATTAGCTTTGTTTGAATTTGTTTGACTTTAAATTAATTCAATTAGCTTCGTAGAATGTATTAGACTTTTATTTGATTTAATTAGCTTTGTTTGAATGTATTTGACTCTCATTTGATTCAAATAGCTTTGTTTGAATGTGTTTGACTTTCATTTGATTCAAATAGCTTTGTTTGAATGTGTTTGACTTTCATTTGATTCAATTAGCTTTGTAGAATGTATTTGACTTTCATTTCATTAAAATAGCTTTGTTTGAATGTGCTTGACTTTCATTTGATTCAATTAGCTTTGTTTGAATGTGTTTGACTTTTATTTGATTCAATTAGCTTTGTTGAATGAATTTGACTTTCATTTGATTCAATTAGCTTTGTAGAATGTATTAGACTCTCATTTGATTCAAATAGCTTTGTTTGAATGCGTTTAACTTTCATTTGATTCAATTATCTTTGTAGAATGCATTTCACTTTCATTAGATTTAAATAACTTTGTTTGAATGCGTTTGACTTTCATTTGATTCAAATAGCTTTATTTGAATGTGTTTGACTTTCATTTGATACAATTAGCTTTATTTGAATGTGTTTGACTTTCATTTGATACAATTAGCTTTGTTGAACGTATTTGACATTCATTTGATTAAAATAGCTTTGTTTGAATATGTTTGACTTTCATTTGATTCAATTAGCTTTAGTTGAATGTGTTTGACTTTCATTTGATTCAATTTGCTTTGTTAAATGTATTTGACTTTCAGTTGATTCAATTAGCTTTGTAGAATGTATTTGACTCTCATTTGATTCAAATAGCTTTGTTTAAATGCATTTAACTTTCATTTGATTCAATTAGCTTTGTAGAATACATTTCAGTTTCATTTAATTTAAACAACTTTGTTTGAATGTGTTTGACTTTCATTTGACTCAAATAGCTTTATTTGATTGCGTTTGACTTTCATTTGATACAATTAGCTTTGTAGAACGTATTTGACTTTCATTTGATTCAAATAGCTTTGTTTGAATGTGTTTGACTTTCATTTGATTAAATTAGCTTTGTAGAATGTATTTGACTTTCATTTGAGTCAAATAACTTTGTTTGACTGTGTTTGACTTTCATTTGTTTCAATTTGCTTTGTAGAATGTATTTGACTTTCATTTTATTCAAATAGCTTTGTTCGAATGTGTTTGACTTTCATTTGATTCAATTAGCTTTGTAGAATGTATTTGACATTCATTTAATTAAAATAGCTTTGTTTGAATGTGTTTGACTTTCATTTGATTCAATTAGCTTTGTTTGAATGTGTTTGACTTTCATTTGATTCAATTAGCTTTAAAGAATGTATTTGACTTTCATTTGATTCAAATAGCTTTGTTTAAATGTGTTTGACTTACAATTGATTCAATTAGCTTTGTAGAATGTGTTAGACTGTCATTTGATTCAAATAGCTTTGTTTGAATGTGTTTGAATTTCATTTAGATCAATTTGCTTTGTAGAATGCATTTCACTTTCATTTGATTTATATAGCTTTGTTTGAATGTGTTTGACTTTCATTTAAATTAAAAAGCTTTTTTTGAATGTGTTTGACTTTCATTTGATTTAAAAGCCATTGTTTGAATGTGTTTGACTTTCATTTGATTCAATTAGCTTTGTAGAATGTATTTTACTTTTATTTGATTTAATTAGCTTTGTTTGAATTTATTTGACTCTCATTTGATTCAAATAGCTTTGTTTGAATGTGTTTGACTTTCATTTGATTCAATTAGTTTTGTAGAATGTATTTGACTTTCATTTGATTCAAATAGCTTTATTTGAATGTGTTTGACTTTCATTTGATTCAATTAGCTTTGTAGAATGTATTTGACGCTCATTTGATTCAAATAGCTTTGTTTGAATGTGTTTGACTTTCATTTGATTCAAATAGCTTTGTTTGAATGTGTTTTACTTTCATTTGATTCAATTAGCTTTGTAGAATGTATTTGACTTTCATTTGATTAAAATAGCTTTGTTTGAATGTGCTTGACTTTCATTTGATTCAATTAGCTTTGTTTGAATGTGTTTGACTTTCATTTGGTTCAATTAGCTTTGTTGAATGTATTTGACTCTCATTTGATTCAATTAGCTTTGTTTGAATGTGTTTGACTTTCATTTATTTCAATTAGCTTTGTAGAATGTATTTGACTCTCATTTGATTCAAATAGCTTTGTTTGAATGCGTTTAACTTTCATTTGATTCAATTAGCTTTGTAGAATACATTTCACTTTCATTTAATTTAAACAACTTTGTTTGAATGTGTTTGACTGTCATTTGACTCAAATAGCTTTATTTGATTGCGTTTGACTTTCATTTGATACAATTAGCTTTGTAGAACGTATTTGACTTTCATTTGATTCAAATAGCTTTGTTTGAATGTGTTTGACTTTCAATTGATTCAATTAGCTTTGTAGAATGTATTTTACTGTCATTTAATTCAAATAGCTTTGTTTGAATGTGTTTGAATTTCATTTAATTCAATTTGCTTTGTAGAATGCATTTCACTTTCATTTGATTTATATATCTTTGTTTGAATGTGTTTGACCTTCATTTAAATTAAAAAGCTTTTTTTGAATGTGTTTGACTTTCATTTCATTTAAAAGACTTTTTTTGAATGTGTTTGACTTTCATTTGATTCAATTAGCTTTGTAGAATTTATTTTACTTTTATTTTATTTAATTAGCTTTGTTTGAATTTATTTGACTCTCATTTGATTCAAATAGCTTTGTTTGAATGTGTTTGACTTTCATTTGATTCAATTAGCTTTGTAGAATGTATTTGACTTTCATTTGATTCAAATAGCTTTATTTGAATGTGTTTGACTTTTATTTGATTCAATTAGCTTTGTAGAATGTATTTGACTTTCATTTGATTCGAAATCTTTGTTTGAATGTGTTTGACTTTCATTTGATTCAATTAGCTTTGTTTGAATGTGTTTGATTTTAAATTAATTCAATTAGCTTCGTAGAATGTATTAGACTTTTATTTGATTTAATTAGCTTTGTTTGAATGTATTTGACTCTCATTTGATTCAAATAGCTTTGTTTGAATGTGTTTGACTTTCATTTGATTCAAATAGCTTTGTTTGAATGTGTTTGACTTTCATTTGATTCAATTAGCTTTGTAGAATGTATTTGACTTTCATTTCATTAAAATAGCTTTGTTTGAATGTGCTTGATTTTCATTTGATTCAATTAGCTTTGTTTGAATGTGTTTGACTTTTATTTGATTCAATTAGCTTTGTTGAATGAATTTGACTTTCATTTGATTCAATTAGCTTTGTAGAATGTATTAGACTCTCATTTGATTCAAATAGCTTTGTTTGAATGCGTTTAACTTTCATTTGATTCAATTATCTTTGTAGAATGCATTTCACTTTCATTTGATTTAAATAACTTTGTTTGAATGCGTTTGACTTTCATTTGATTCAAATAGCTTTTTTTGAATGTGTTTGACTTTCATTTGATACAATTAGCTTTATTTGAATGTGTTTGACTTTCATTTGATACAATTAGCTTTGTTGAACGTATTTGACATTCATTTGATTAAAATAGCTTTGTTTGAATGTGTTTGACTTTCATTTGATTCAATTAGCTTTAGTTGAATGTGTTTGACTTTCATTTGATTCAATTTGCTTTGTTAAATGTATTTGACTTTCAGTTGATTCAATTAGCTTTGTAGAATGTATTTGACTCTCATTTGATTCAAATAGCTTTGTTTAAATGCGTTTAACTTTCATTTGATTCAATTAGCTTTGTAGAATACATTTCACTTTCATTTAATTTAAACAACTTTGTTTGAATGTGTTTGACTTTCATTTGACTCAAATAGCTTTATTTGATTGCGTTTGACTTTCATTTGATACAATTAGCTTTGTAGAACGTATTTGACTTTCATTTGATTCAAATAGCTTTGTTTGAATGTGTTTGACTTTCATTTGATTTAATTAGCTTTGTAGAATGTATTTGACTTTCATTTGAGTCAAATAACTTTGTTTGACTGTGTTTGACTTTCATTTGTTTCAATTTGCTTTGTAGAATGTATTTGACTTTCATTTTATTCAAATAGCTTTGTTTGAATGTGTTTGACTTTCATTTGATTCAATTAGCTTTGTAGAATGTATTTGACATTCATTTAATTAAAATAGCTTTGTTTGAATGTGTTTGACTTTCATTTGATTCAATTAGCTTTAAAGAATGTATTTGACTTTCATTTGATTCAAATAGCTTCGTTTAAATGTGTTTGACTTACAATTGATTCAATTAGCTTTGTAGAATGTGTTAAACTGTCATTTGATTCAAATAGCTTTGTTTGAATGTGTTTGAATTTCATTTAGATCAATTTGCTTTGTAGAATGCATTTCACTTTCATTTGATTTATATAGCTTTGTTTGAATGTGTTTGACTTTCATTTAAATTAAAAAGCTTTTTTTGAATGTGTTTGACTTTCATTTGATTTAAAAGCCTTTGTTTGAATGTGTTTGACTTTCATTTGATTCAATTAGCTTTGTAGAATGTATTTTACTTTTATTTGATTTAATTAGCTTTGTTTGAATTTATTTGACTCTCATTTGATTCAAATAGCTTTGTAGAATGTGTTTGACTTTCATTTGATTCAATTAGTTTTGTAGAATGTATTTGACTTTCATTTGATTCAAATAGCTTTATTTGAATGTGTTTGACTTTCATTTGATTCAATTAGCTTTGTAGAATGTATTTGACGCTCATTTGATTCAAATAGCTTTGTTTGAATGTGTTTGACTTTCATTTGATTCAAATAGCTTTGTTTGAATGTGTTTTACTTTCATTTGATTCAATTAGCTTTGTAGAATGTATTTGACTTTCATTTGATTAAAATAGCTTTGTTTGAATGTGCTTGACTTTCATTTGATTCAATTAGCTTTGTTTGAATGTGCTTGACTTTCAATTGATTCAATTAGCTTTGTTTGAATGTGTTTGACTTTTATTTGATTCAATTAGCTTTGTTTGAATGTGTTTGACTTTCATTTATTTCAATTAGCTTTGTAGAATGTATTTGACTCTCATTTGATTCAAATAGCTTTGTTTGAATGCGTTTAACTTTCATTTGATTCAATTAGCTTTGTAGAATACATTTCACTTTCATTTAATTTAAACAACTTTGTTTGAATGTGTTTGACTGTCATTTGACTCAAATAGCTTTATTTGATTGCGTTTGACTTTCATTTGATACAATTAGCTTTGTAGAACGTATTTGACTTTCATTTGATTCAAATAGCTTTGTTTGAATGTGTTTGACTTTCAATTGATTCAATTAGCTTTGTAGAATGTATTTTACTGTCATTTAATTCAAATAGCTTTGTTTGAATGTGTTTGAATTTCATTTAATTCAATTTGCTTTGTAGAATGCATTTCACTTTCATTTGATTTATATAGCTTTGTTTGAATGTGTTTGACCTTCATTTAAATTAAAAAGCTTTTTTTGAATGTGTTTGACTTTCATTTCATTTAAAAGACTTTTTTGAATGTGTTTGACTTTCATTTGATTCAATTAGCTTTTGTAGAATTTATTTTACTTTTATTTTATTTAATTAGCTTTGTTTGAATTTATTTGACTCTCATTTGATTCAAATAGCTTTGTTTGAATGTGTTTGACTTTCATTTGATTCAATTAGCTTTGTAGAATGTATTTGACTTTCATTTGATTCAAATAGCTTTATTTGAATGTGTTTGACTTTTATTTGATTCAATTAGCTTTGTAGAATGTATTTGACTTTCATTTGATTCGAAATCTTTGTTTGAATGTGTTTGACTTTCATTTGATTCAATTAGCTTTGTTTGAATGTGTTTGACTTTAAATTAATTCAATTAGCTTCGTAGAATGTATTAGACTTTTATTTGATTTAATTAGCTTTGTTTGAATGTATTTGACTCTCATTTGATTCAAATAGCTTTGTTTGAATGTGTTTGACTTTCATTTGATTCAAATAGCTTTGTTTGAATGTGTTTGACTTTCATTTGATTCAATTAGCTTTGTAGAATGTATTTGACTTTCATTTCATTAAAATAGCTTTGTTTGAATGTGCTTGACTTTCATTTGATTCAATTAGCTTTGTTTGAATGTGTTTGACTTTTATTTGATTCAATTAGCTTTGTTGAATGAATTTGACTTTCATTTGATTCAATTAGCTTTGTAGAATGTATTAGACTCTCATTTGATTCAAATAGCTTTGTTTGAATGCGTTTAACTTTCATTTGATTCAATTATCTTTGTAGAATGCATTTCACTTTCATTTGATTTAAATAACTTTGTTTGAATGCGTTTGACTTTCATTTGATTCAAATAGCTTTTTTTGAATGTGTTTGACTTTCATTTGATACAATTAGCTTTATTTGAATGTGTTTGACTTTCATTTGATACAATTAGCTTTGTTGAACGTATTTGACATTCATTTGATTAAAATAGCTTTGTTTGAATGTGTTTGACTTTCATTTGATTCAATTAGCTTTAGTTGAATGTGTTTGACTTTCATTTGATTCAATTTGCTTTGTTAAATGTATTTGACTTTCAGTTGATTCAATTAGCTTTGTAGAATGTATTTGACTCTCATTTGATTCAAATAGCTTTGTTTAAATGCGTTTAACTTTCATTTGATTCAATTAGCTTTGTAGAATACATTTCACTTTCATTTAATTTAAACAACTTTGTTTGAATGTGTTTGACTTTCATTTGACTCAAATAGCTTTATTTGATTACGTTTGACTTTCATTTGATACAATTAGCTTTGTAGAACGTATTTGACTTTCATTTGATTCAAATAGCTTTGTTTGAATGTGTTTGACTTTCATTTGATTTAATTAGCTTTGTAGAATGTATTTGACTTTCATTTGAGTCAAATAACTTTGTTTGACTGTGTTTGACTTTCATTTGTTTCAATTTGCTTTGTAGAATGTATTTGACTTTCATTTTATTCAAATAGCTTTTGTTTGAATGTGTTTGACTTTCATTTGATTCAATTAGCTTTGTAGAATGTATTTGACATTCATTTAATTAAAATAGCTTTGTTTGAATGTGTTTGACTTTCATTTGATTCAATTAGCTTTAAAGAATGTATTTGACTTTCATTTGATTCAAATAGCTTCGTTTAAATGTGTTTGACTTACAATTGATTCAATTAGCTTTGTAGAATGTGTTAAACTGTCATTTGATTCAAATAGCTTTGTTTGAATGTGTTTGAATTTCATTTAGATCAATTTGCTTTGTAGAATGCATTTCACTTTCATTTGATTTATATAGCTTTGTTTGAATGTGTTTGACTTTCATTTAAATTAAAAAGCTTTTTTTGAATGTGTTTTGACTTTCATTTGATTTTAAAAGCCTTTGTTTTGAATGTGTTTGACTTTCATTTGATTCAATTAGCTTTGTAGAATGTATTTTACTTTTATTTGATTTAATTAGCTTTGGTTTGAATTTATTTGACTCTCATTTGATTCAAATAGCTTTGTAGAATGTGTTTGACTTTCATTTGATTCAATTAGTTTTGTAGAATGTATTTGACTTTCATTTGATTCAAATAGCTTTATTTGAATGTGTTTGACTTTCATTTGATTCAATTAGCTTTGTAGAATGTATTTGACGCTCATTTGATTCAAATAGCTTTGTTTGAATGTGTTTGACTTTCATTTGATTCAATTATCTTTGTAGAATGCATTTCACTTTCATTTGATTTAAATAACTTTGTTTGAAATGCGTTTGACTTTCATTTGATTCAAATAGCTTTTTTTTGAATGTGTTTGACTTTCATTTGATACAATTAGCTTTATTTGAATGTGTTTGACTTTCATTTGATACAATTAGCTTTGTTGAACGTATTTGACATTCATTTGATTAAAATAGCTTTTGTTTGAATGTGTTTGACTTTCATTTGATTCAATTAGCTTTAGTTGAATGTGTTTGACTTTCATTTGATTCAATTTGCTTTGTTAAATGTATTTGACTTTCAGTTGATTCAATTAGCTTTGTAGAATGTATTTGACTCTCATTTGATTCAAATAGCTTTGTTTAAATGCGTTTAACTTTCATTTGATTCAATTAGCTTTGTAGAATACATTTCACTTTCATTTAATTTAAACAACTTTGTTTGAATGTGTTTGACTTTCATTTGACTCAAATAGCTTTTATTTGATTACGTTTGACTTTCATTTGATAACAATTAGCTTTGTAGAACGTATTTGACTTTCATTTGATTCAAATAGCTTTGTTTGAATGTGTTTGACTTTCATTTGATTTAATTAGCTTTTGTAGAATGTATTTGACTTTCATTTGAGTCAATAACTTTGTTTGACTGTGTTTGACTTTCATTTGTTTCAATTTGCTTTGTAGAATGTATTTGACTTTCATTTTATTCAAATAGCTTTGGTTTGAATGTGTTTGACTTTCATTTGATTCAATTAGCTTTGTAGAATGTATTTGACATTCATTTAATTAAAATAGCTTTTGTTTGAATGTGTTTGACTTTCATTTGATTCAATTAGCTTTAAAGAATGTATTTGACTTTCATTTGATTCAAATAGCTTTGTTTAAATGTGTTTGACTTACAATTGATTCAATTAGCTTTGTAGAATGTGTTAAACTGTCATTTGATTCAAATAGCTTTGTTTGAATGTGTTTGAATTTCATTTAGATCAATTTGCTTTGTAGAATGCATTTCACTTTCAATTTGATTTATAAAGCTTTGTTTTGAATGTGTTTGACTTTCATTTAAATTAAAAAAAGCTTTTTTTGAATGTGTTTGACTTTCATTTGATTTAAAAAAGCCTTTGTTTGAATGTGTTTGACTTTCATTTGATTCATTAGTTTTGTAGAATGTATTTTACTTTTATTTGATTTAATTAGCTTTGTTTGAATTTATTTGACTCTCATTTGATTCAAATAGCTTTGTAGAATGTGTTTGACTTTCATTTGATTCAATTAGTTTTTTTTTTTTTTTTGTTTTTTTTGAATGTGTTTGACTTTCATTTGATTCCTAAAATTTAGTCTTTTTAATTTGTTAATGTGTTTGACTTTCAATTCTGAGTTCGAATGTTAGCTTTGTAATGTGTAGAATGTAGATTTAAAAAAAGTTTGGAACTTTCATTTGTTCTTATTTGTTGGACTTTCAATTATAGCTTTGTTTGAAATGTTTTAGGTTGTTTGACTTCATTTATTCAAATAGCTTTGTAAATGTTTGAATGTGTTTGAGCTTTCATTTGATTCAATAGCTTTGTTTGATATGTTGTGTTTTGACTTTCATTTGATTCAAAATTTGAGCTTTGTTTTTTGAATGTGTATTTTGACTTTTCATTTGATGTTGATTCAATTATTATAGCTTTGTAGAATGTATTTGACTTTCATTTCATTAAAATAGCTTTGTTTGAATGTGCTTGACTTTCATTTGATTCAATTTAGCTTTTGTGTTTGAATGTGTTTGACTTTTATTTGATTCAATTAGCTTTGTTGAATGAATTTGACTTTCATTTGATTCAATTAGCTTTGTAGAATGTATTAGACTCTCATTTGATTCAAATAGCTTTGTTTGAATGCGTTTAACTTTCATTTGATTCAATTATCTTTGTAGAATGCATTTCACTTTCATTAGATTTAAATAACTTTGTTTGAATGCGTTTGACTTTCATTTGATTCAAATAGCTTTATTTGAATGTGTTTGACTTTCATTTGATACAATTAGCTTTATTTGAATGTGTTTGACTTTCATTTGATACAATTAGCTTTGTTGAACGTATTTGACATTCATTTGATTAAAATAGCTTTGTTTGAATATGTTTGACTTTCATTTGATTCAATTAGCTTTAGTTGAATGTGTTTGACTTTCATTTGATTCAATTTGCTTTGTTAAATGTATTTGACTTTCAGTTGATTCAATTAGCTTTGTAGAATGTATTTGACTCTCATTTGATTCAAATAGCTTTGTTTAAATGCATTTAACTTTCATTTGATTCAATTAGCTTTGTAGAATACATTTCACTTTCATTTAATTTAAACAACTTTGTTTGATGTGTTTGACTTTCATTTGACTCAAATAGCTTTATTTGATTGCGTTTGACTTTCATTTGATACAATTAGCTTTGTAGAACGTATTTGACTTTCATTTGATTCAAATAGCTTTGTTTGAATGTGTTTGACTTTCATTTGATTAAATTAGCTTTGTAGAATGTATTTGACTTTCATTTGAGTCAAATAACTTTGTTTGACTGTGTTTGACTTTCATTTGTTTCAATTTGCTTTGTAGAATGTATTTGACTTTCATTTTATTCAAATAGCTTTGTTCGAATGTGTTTGACTTTCATTTGATTCAATTAGCTTTGTAGAATGTATTTGACATTCATTTAATTAAAATAGCTTTTTTGAATGTGTTTTGACTTTCATTTGATTCAATTAGCTTTGTTTGAATGTGTTTGACTTTCATTTGATTCAATTAGCTTTAAAGAATGTATTTGACTTTCATTTGATTCAAATAGCTTTGTTTAAATGTGTTTGACTTACAATTGATTCAATTAGCTTTGTAGAATGTGTTAGACTGTCATTTGATTCAAATAGCTTTGTTTGAATGTGTTTGAATTTCATTTAGATCAATTTGCTTTGTAGAATGCATTTCACTTTCATTTGATTTATATAGCTTTGTTTGAATGTGTTTGACTTTCATTTAAATTAAAAAGCTTTTTTTGAATGTGTTTGACTTTCATTTGATTTAAAAGCCTTTGTTTGAATGTGTTTGACTTTCATTTGATTCAATTAGCTTTGTAGAATGTATTTTACTTTTATTTGATTTAATTAGCTTTGTTTGAATTTATTTGACTCTCATTTGATTCAAATAGCTTTGTTTGAATGTGTTTGACTTTCATTTGATTCAATTAGTTTTGTAGAATGTATTTGACTTTCATTTGATTCAAATAGCTTTATTTGAATGTGTTTGACTTTCATTTGATTCAATTAGCTTTGTAGAATGTATTTGACGCTCATTTGATTCAAATAGCTTTGTTTGAATGTGTTTGACTTTCATTTGATTCAAATAGCTTTGTTTGAATGTGTTTTACTTTCATTTGATTCAATTAGCTTTGTAGAATGTATTTGACTTTCATTTGATTAAAATAGCTTTGTTTGAATACTTTCATTTGATTCAATTAGCTTTGTTTGAATGTGTTTGACTTTCATTTGAATTAGCTTTGTTGAATGTATTTGACTCTCATTTGATTCAATTAGCTTTGTTTGAATGTGTTTGACTTTCATTTATTTCAATTAGCTTTGTAGAATGTATTTGACTCTCATTTGATTCAAATAGCTTTGTTTGAATGCGTTTAACTTTCATTTGATTCAATTAGCTTTGTAGAATACATTTCACTTTCATTTAATTTAAACAACTTTGTTTGAATGTGTTTGACTGTCATTTGACTCAAATAGCTTTATTTGATTGCGTTTGACTTTCATTTGATACAATTAGCTTTGTAGAACGTATTTGACTTTCATTTGATTCAAATAGCTTTGTTTGAATGTGTTTGACTTTCAATTGATTCAATTAGCTTTGTAGAATGTATTTTACTGTCATTTAATTCAAATAGCTTTGTTTGAATGTGTTTGAATTTCATTTAATTCAATTTGCTTTGTAGAATGCATTTCACTTTCATTTGATTTATATAGCTTTGTTTGAATGTGTTTGACCTTCATTTAAATTAAAAAGCTTTTTTTGAATGTGTTTGACTTTCAA
>NW_018744408.1:0-19175 GCF_001683475.1 Chenopodium quinoa | reverse complement strand
AAAGAATTTGAATCAAATGAAAGTCAAACACATTAAAATAAAACTATTTGAATTAAATGAGAGTCAAATACATTCAAACAAAGCTAATTAAATCAAATAAAAGTCAAATACATTCTACAAAGCAAATTGAATCAAATGAAAGTCAAACACATTCAAACAATGCTATTTGAATAAAAATGAAAGTCAAATACATTCTTCAAAGCTAATTTAATCAAATAAAAGTCAAACACATTCAAACAAAGCTATTTGAATAAAATGAAAGTCAAATACATTCAAAAAAGCTAGTTGAATCAAATGAAAGTCAAGCACATTCAAACAATGCTATTTGAATCAAATGAAAGTCGAACACATTCAAACAAAGGAATTTGAGTCAAATGAAAGTCAAACACATTCAAATAAAGCTATTTAAATCAAATAAATGTCAAATACTTTCTACAAAGCTATTTGAATCAAATGAAAGTCAAACACATTCAAACAAAGCTATTTGAATCAAATGAAAGTCAAATACATTCTACAAAGCTAATTGAATCAAATGAAAGTCAAACACATTCAAACAAAGCTATTTAATCAAATGAAAGTCAAATACATTCTACAAAGCTAATTGAATCAAATAAAGTCAAACACATTCAAACAAAGCTATTTAAATCAAATAAATGTCAAATACATTCTATAAAGCTATTTGAATCAAATGAAAGTCAAACACATTCAACAAAGCTATTTGAATCAAAGAAAGTCAAATACATTCAACAAAGCAAATCGAATCAAATGAAAGTCAAACACATTCAAACAAACCTATTTGAATCAAATGAAAGTCAAATACATTCTACAAAGCTAATTGAATCAAATTAAAGTCAAACACATTCAAAAAAGCTATTTTAATCAAATGAAAGTCAAATACATTCTACAAAGTTATTTGAATCAAATGAAAGTCAAACACATTCAAACAAAGCTATTTAAATCAAATAAATGTCAAATACATTCTATAAAGCTATTTGAATCAAATGAAAGTCAAACACATTCCAACAAAGCTATTTGAATCAAAGAAAGTCAAGTACATTCTACAAAGCAAATTGAATCAAATGAAAGTCAAACACATTCAAACAAAGCTATTTGAATAAAATGAAAGTCAAATACATTCTACAAAGCTAATTGTATCAAATGAAAGTCAAACACATTCAAACAAAGCTATTTGAATCAAATGAAAGTCTAACACATACAAACAAAGTTATTTACAGAAAATGAAAGTGAAATGCATTCTACAAAGCTAACTGAATCAAATGAAAGTCAAACACATTCAAACAAAGCTATTTGAAACAAATGAAAGTCAAATACATTCCACAAAGCTAATTGAATCAAATGAAAGTTAAACACATTCAAACAAAGCTAAATGAATCAAATGAAAGTCAAACACATTCAAACAAAGCTAATTGAATCATATGAATGTCAAACACATTCAAACAAAGCTAATTGTATCAAATGAAAGTCAAACACATTCAAATATAGCTATTTAAATCAAATGAAAGTAAAATGCATTCTACAATGCTATTTAAATCAAATGAAAGTCAAATACATTCTATAATGCTATTTGAATCAAATGAAAGTCAAATACATTCTACAAAGCTATTTAAATCAAATGAGAGTTAAACACATTCAAAAAAAGTTATTTTAATCGAATGAAAGTCAAATACATTCTACAAAGCTAATTGAATCAAATGAAAGTCAAACACATTCAAACAAAGCTATTTGAATAAAATAAAAGTCAAATACATTCTTTAATTCTAATTGAACCAAATGAAAGTAAAAAACATTCAAACAAAGCTATTTGAATCAAATGAAAGTCCAATACATTCTACAAAGCTAGTTGAATCAAATGAAAGTCAAACACATTCAAACAAAGCTATTTGAATCAGATGAAAGTCAAACACATTCAAACAAAAGAATTTGAATCAAATGAAAGTCAACATTCAAATAAAACTATTTGAATCAAATGAGAATCAAATACATTCAAACAAAGCTAATTAAATCAAATAAAAGTCAAATACATTCTACAAAGGAAATTGAATCAAAGCTATTTGAATCAAATGAAAGTCAAACACATTCTACAAAGCTATTTGAATCAAATGAAAGTCAAATACATTCTACAAAGCTATTTGAATCAAATGAAAGTCAAACACATTCAAACAAAGCTATTTAAATCAAATAAATGTGAAATACATTCTATAAAGCTAATTGAATCAAATGAAAGTCAAATACATTCTACAAAGCTAGTTGAACAAATGAAAGTCAAACACATTCAAACAAAGCTATTTGAATCAAATGAAATTCAAACACATTCAAACAAAAGAATTTGAATCAAATGAAAGTCAAACATTCAAATAAAACTATTTGAATTAAATGAGAGTCAAATACATTCAAACAAAGCTAATTAAATCAAATAAAAGTCAAATACATTCTACAAAGCAAATTGAATCAAATGAAAGTCAAACACATTCAAACAATGCTATTTGAATAAAAATGAAAGTCAAATACATTCTTCAAAGCTAATTTAATCAAATAAAAGTCAAACACATTCAAACAAAGCTATTTGAATAAAATGAAAGTCAAATACATTCAAAAAAGCTAGTTGAATCAAATGAAAGTCAAGCACATTCAAACAATGCTATTTGAATCAAATGAAAGTCGAACACATTCAAACAAAGGAATTGAGTCAAATGAAAGTCAAACACATTCAAATAAAGCTATTTAAATCAAATAAATGTCAAATACTTTCTATAAAGCTATTTGAATCAAATGAAAGTCAAACACGTTCAAACAAAGCTATTTGAATCAAATGAAAGTCAAATACATTCTACAAAGCTAATTGAATCAAATGAAAGTCAAACACATTCAAACAAAGCTATTTTAATCAAATGAAAGTCAAATACATTCTACAAAGCTAATTGAATCAAATAAAAGTCAAACACATTCAAAAGCTATTTAAATCAAATAAATGTCAAATACATTCTATAAAGCTATTTGAATCAAATGAAAGTTAAACACATTCCAAAAAGCTATTTGAATCAAAGAAAGTCAAATACATTCTACAAAGCAAATCGAATCAAATGAAAGTCAAACACATTCAAACAAACCTATTTGAATCAAATGAAAGTCAAATACATTCTACAAAGCTAATTGAATCAAATTAAAGTCAAACACATTCAAACAAAGCTATTTTAATCAAATGAAAGTCAAATACATTCTACAAAGTTATTTGAATCAAATGAAAGTCAACACATTCAAAAGCTATTTAAATCAAATAAATGTCAACATTCTATAAAGCTATTTGAATCAAATGAAAGTCAACCACATTCCAACAAAGCTATTTGAATCAAAGAAAGTCAAGTACATTCTACAAAGCAAATTGAATCAAATGAAAGTCAAACACATTCAAACAAAGCTATTTGAATAAAATGAAAGTCAAATACATTCTACAAAGCTAATTGTATCAAATGAAAGTCAAAACATTCAAACAAAGCTATTTGAATCAAATGAAAGTCTAACACATACAAACAAAGTTATTTAAAGAAAATGAAAGTGAAATGCATTCTACAAAGCTAACTGAATCAAATGAAAGTCAAACACATTCAAACAAAGCTATTTGAAACAAATGAAAGTCAAAATACATTCCACAAAGCTAATTGAATCAAATGAAAGTTAAACACATTCAAACAAAGCTAAATGAATCAAATGAAAGTCAAACACATTCAAACAAAGCTAATTGAATCATATGAATGTCAAACACATTCAAACAAAGCTAATTGTATCAAATGAAAGTCAAACACATTCAAATATAGCTATTAAATCAAATGAAAGTAAAATGCATTCTACAATGCTATTTAAATCAAATGAAAGTCAAATACATTCTATAATGCTATTTGAATCAAATGAAAGTCAAATACATTCTACAAAGCTATTTAAATCAAATGAGAGTTAAACACATTCAAAAAAAGTTATTTTAATCGAATGAAAGTCAAATACATTCTACAAAGCTTATTGAATCAAATGAAAGTCAAACACATTCAAACAATGCTATTTGAATAAAATAAAAGTCAAATACATTCTATAAATCTAATTGAACCAAATGAAAGTAAAAAACATTCAAACAAAGCTATTTGAATCAAATGAAAGTCCAATACATTCTACAAAGCTAGTTGAATCAAATGAAAGTCAAACATATTCAAACAAAGCTATTTGAATCAGATGAAAGTCCCACATTCAAACAAAAGAATTTGAATCAAATGAAAGTCAAACACATGCAAATAAAACTATTTGAATCAAATGAGAGTCAAATACATTCAAACAAAGCTAATTAAATCAAATAAAAGTCAAATACATTCTACAAAGCAAATTGAATCAAATGAAAGTCAAACACATTCAAACAAAGCTATTTGAATCAAATGAAAGTCAAACACATTCTACAAAGCTATTTGAATCAAATGAAAGTCAAATACATTCTACAAAGCTAATTGAATCAAATGAAAGTCAAACACATTCAAACAAAGCTATTTAAATCAAATAAATGTGAAATACATTCTATAAAGCTAATTGAATCAAATGAAAGTCAAATACATTCTACAAAGCTAGTTGAACCAAATGAAAGTCAAACACATTCAAACAAAGCTATTTGAATCAAATGAAAGTCAACCACATTCAACAAAAGAATTTGAATCAAATGAAAGTCAAACACATTCAAATAAAACTATTTGAACTAAATGAGAGTCAAATACATTCAAACAAAGCTAATTAAATCAAATAAAAGTCAAATACATTCTACAAAGCAAATTGAATCAAATGAAAGTCAAACACATTCAAACAATGCTATTTGAATCAAATGAAAGTTAAATACATTCTTCAAAGCTAATTTATTCAAATGAAAGTAAAACACATTCAAACAAAGCTATTTAAATCAAATGAAAGTGAAATACATTCTACAATGCTATTTGAATCAAATGAAAGTCAAATACATTCTACAAATTATTTGAATCAAATGAGAGTCAAACACATTCAAACAAAGCAATTTTAATCTAATAAAAGTCAAATACATTCTAGAAAGCTAATTGAATCAAATGAAAGTCAAACACATTCTATAAAGCTAATTGAACCAAATGAAAGTAATAAACATTCAATATTTGAATCAAATGAAAGTCAAATACATTCTACAAAGCTAATTGAATCAAATTAAAGTCAAACACATTCAAACAAAGCTATTTTAATCAAATGAAAGTCAAATACATTCTACAAAGTTATTTGAATCAAATGAAAGTCAAACACATTCAAACAAAGCTATTTAAATCAAATAAATGTCAAATACATTCTATAAAGCTATTTGAATCAAATGAAAGTCAAACACATTCCAACAAAGCTATTTGAATCAAAGAAAGTCAAATACATTCTACAAAGCAAATCGAATCAAATGAAAGTCAAACACATTCAAACAAACCTATTTGAATCAAATGAAAGTCAAATACATTCTACAAAGCTAATTGAATCAAATTAAAGTCAAACACATTCAAACAAAGCTATTTTAATCAAATGAAAGTCAAATACATTCTACAAAGTTATTTGAATCAAATGAAAGTCAAACACATTCAAACAAAGCTATTTAAATCAAATAAATGTCAAATACATTCTATAAAGCTATTTGAATCAAATGAAAGTCAAACACATTCCAACAAAGCTATTTGAATCAAAGAAAGTCAAGTACATTAAAGCAAATTGAATCAAATGAAAGTCAAACACATTCAAACAAAGCTATTTGAATAAAATGAAAGTCAAATACATTCTACAAAGCTAATTGTATCAAATGAAAGTCAAACACATTCAAACAAAGCTATTTGAATCAAATGAAAGTCTAACACATACAAACAAAGTTATTTAAAGAAAATGAAAGTGAAATGCATTCTACAAAGCTAACTGAATCAAATGAAAGTCAAACACATTCAAACAAAGCTATTTGAAACAAATGAAAGTCAAATACATTCCACAAAGCTAATTGAATCAAATGAAAGTTAAACACATTCAAACAAATCAAATGAAAGTCTTCAATTGAATCATATGAATGTCAAACACATTCAAACAAAGCTAATTGTATCAAATGAAAGTCAAACACATTCAAATATAGCTATTTAAATCAAATGAAAGTAAAATGCATTCTACAATGCTATTTAAATCAAATGAAAGTCAAATACATTCTATAATGCTATTTGAATCAAATGAAAGTCAAATACATTCTACAAAGCTATTTAAATCAAATGAGAGTTAAACACATTCAAAAAAAGTTATTTTAATCGAATGAAAGTCAAATACATTCTACAAAGCTTATTGAATCAAATGAAAGTCAAACACATTCAAACAATGCTATTTGAATAAAATAAAAGTCAAATACATTCTATAAATCTAATTGAACCAAATGAAAGTAAAAAACATTCAAACAAAGCTATTTGAATCAAATGAAAGTCCAATACATTCTACAAAGCTAGTTGAATCAAATGAAAGTCAAACATATTCAAACAAAGCTATTTGAATCAGATGAAAGTCCAAACACATTCAAACAAAAGAATTTGAATCAAATGAAAGTCAAACACATGCAAATAAAACTATTTGAATCAAATGAGAGTCAAATACATTCAAACAAAGCTAATTAAATCAAATAAAAGTCAAATACATTCTACAAAGCAAATTGAATCAAATGAAAGTCAAACACATTCAAACAAAGCTATTTGAATCAAATGAAAGTCAACATTCTACAAAGCTATTTGAATCAAATGCTAATTGAATCAAATGAAAGTCAAACACATTCAAACAAAGCTATTTAAATCAAATAAATGTGAAATACATTCTATAAAGCTAATTGAATCAAATGAAAGTCAAACATTCTACAAAGCTAGTTGAACAAATGAAAGTCAAACACATTCAAACAAAGCTATTTGAATCAAATGAAAGTCAACCACATTCAAACAAAAGAATTTGAATCAAATGAAAGTCAAACACATTCAAATAAAACTATTTGAACTAAATGAGAGTCAAATACATTCAAACAAAGCTAATTAAATCAAATAAAAGTCAAATACATTCTACAAAGCAAATTGAATCAAATGAAAGTCAAACACATTCAAACAATGCTATTTGAATCAAATGAAAGTTAAATACATTCTTCAAAGCTAATTTATTCAAATGAAAGTAAAACACATTCAAACAAAGCTATTTAAATCAAATGAAAGTGAAATACATTCTACAATGCTATTTGAATCAAATGAAAGTCAAATACATTCTACAAATCTATTTGAATCAAATGAGAGTCAAACACATTCAAACAAAGCAATTTTAATCTAATAAAAGTCAAATACATTCTAGAAAGCTAATTGAATCAAATGAAAGTCAAACACATTCTATAAAGCTAATTGAACCAAATGAAAGTAATAAACATTCAAACAAACCTATTTGAATCAAATGAAAGTCAAATACATTCTACAAAGCTAATTGAATCAAATTAAAGTCAAACACATTCAAA
Source organism: Chenopodium quinoa (assembly GCF_001683475.1). Classification (NCBI taxonomy): domain Eukaryota; kingdom Viridiplantae; phylum Streptophyta; class Magnoliopsida; order Caryophyllales; family Amaranthaceae; genus Chenopodium; species Chenopodium quinoa. The sequence goes on along the minus strand of NW_018744408.1, from coordinate 11,626 downwards.
CAAAGCTATTTTAATCAAATGAAAGTCAAATACATTCTACAAAGTTATTTGAATCAAATGAAAGTCAAACACATTCAAACAAAGCTATTTAAATCAAATAAATGTCAAATACATTCTATAAAGCTATTTGAATCAAATGAAAGTCAAACACATTCCAACAAAGCTATTTGAATCAAAGAAAGTCAAGTACATTCTACAAAGCAAATTGAATCAAATGAAAGTCAAACACATTCAAACAAAGCTATTTGAATCAAATGAAAGTCAAATACATTCTACAAAGCTAATTGTATCAAATGAAAGTCAAACACATTCAAACAAAGCTATTTGAATCAAATGAAAGTCTAACACATACAAACAAAGTTATATAAAGAAAATGAAAGTGAAATGCATTCTACAAAGCTAACTGAATCAAATGAAAGTCAAACACAATCAAACAAAGCTATTTGAAACAAATTAAAGTCAAATACATTCCACAAAGCTAATTGAATCAAATGAAAGTTAAACACATTCAAACAAAGCTAAATGTATCAATTGAAAGTCAAACACATTCAAACAAAGCTAATTGAATCATATGAATGTCAAACACATTCAAACAAAGCTAAAAATGAAAGTGAAACACATTCAAATAGCAAAATGAAAGTAAAATGCATTGTTATTTAAATCAAATGAAAGTCAAATACATTCTATAATGCTATTTGAATCAAATGAAAGTCAAATACATTCTACAAAGCTATTTAAATCAAATGAGAGTTAAACACATTCAAAAAAAGTTATTTTAATCGAATGAAAGTCAAATACATTCTACAAAGCTAATTGAATCAAATGAAAGTCAAACACATTCAAACAAAACTATTTGAATAAAATAAAAGTCAAATACATTCTATAAATCTAATTGAACCAAATGAAAGTAAAAAACATTCAAACAAAGCTATTTGAATCAAATGAAAGTCCAATACATTCTACGAAGCTAGTTGAATCAAATGAAAGTCAAACACATTCAAACAAAGCTATTTGAATCAGATGAAAGTCAAACACATTCAAACAAAAGAATTTGAATCAAATGAAAGTCAAACACATTCAAATAAAACTATATGAATCAAATGAGAGTCAAATACATTCAAACAAAGCTAATTAAATCAAATAAAAGTCAAACATTCTACAAAGCAAATTGAATCAAATGAAAGTCAAACACATTCAAACAAAGCTATTTGAATCAAATGAAAGTCAAACACATTCTAAAAAGCTATTTGAATAAATGAAAGTCAAATACATTCTACAAAGCTATTTGAATCAAATGAAAGTCAAACACATTCAAAAAAGCTATTTAAATCAAATAAATGTGAAATACATTCTACAAAGCTAATTGAATCAAATGAAAGTCAAATACATTCTACAAAGCTAGTTGAACCAAATGAAAGTCAAACACATTCAAACAAAGCTATTAGAATCAAATGAAAGTCAAACACATTCAAACAAAAGAATTTGAATCAAATGAAAGTCAAACACATTCAAATAAAACTATTTGAATAAAATGAGAGTCAAATACATTCAAACAAAGCTAATTAAATCAAATAAAAGTCAAATACATTCTACAAAGCAAATTGAATCAAATGAAAGTCAAACACATTCAAACAATGCTATTTGAATCAAATGAAAGTTTAATACATTCTTCAAAGCTAATTTATTCAAAAGAAAGTAAAACACATTGAAACAAAGCTATTTAAATCAAATAAAAGTGAAATACATTCTACAATGCTATTTGAATCAAATGAAAGTCAAATACATTCTACAAAACTATTTGAATCAAATGAGAGTCAAACACATTCAAACAAAGCAATTTTAATCAAATAAAAGTCAAATACATTCTAGAAAGCTAATTGAATCAAATGAAAGTCAAACACATTCTATAAAGCTAATTGAACCAAATGAAAGTAAAAAACATTCAAACAAAGCTATTTGAATCAAATGAAAATCAAATACATTCTACAAAGCTAATTGAATCAAATGAAAGTCAAACACATTCAAACAAAGCTATTTGAATCAAATGAAAGTCAAACACATTCAAACAAAGCTAATTGTATCAAATGAAAGTCAAACACATTCAAATATAGCTATTTAAATCAAATGAAAGTGAAATGCATACTACAATGCTATTTAACTCAAATGAAAGTCAAATACATTCTGTAATGCTATTTGAATCAAATGAAAGTCAAATACATTCTATTAAGCTATTTAAATCAAATGAGAGTTAAACACATTCAAAAAAAGTTATTTTAATCGAATGAAAGTCAAATACATTCTACAAAGCTAATTGAATCAAATGAAAGTCAAACACATTCAAACAAAGCTATTTGAATAAAATAAAAGTCAAATACATTCTTTAATTCTAATTGAACCAAATGAAAGTAAAAAACATTCAAACAAAGCTATTTGAATCAAATGAAAGTCCAATACATTCTACAAAGCTAGTTGAAATCAAATGAAAGTCAAACACATTCAAACAAAGCTATTTGAATCAGATGAAAGTCAAACACATTCAAACAAAAGAATTTGAATCAAATGAAAGTCAAACACATTCAAATAAAACTATTTGAATCAAATGAGAATCAAATACATTCAAAACAAAGCTAATTAAATCAAATAAAAGTCAAATACATTCTACAAAGCAAATTGAATCAAATGAAAGTCAAACACATTCAAACAAAGCTATTTGAATCAAAATGAAAGTCAAACACATTCTACAAAGCTATTTGAATCAAATGAAAGTCAAATACATTCTACAAAGCTATTAAAATCAAATGAAAGTCAAACACATTCAAACAAAGCTATTTAAATCAAATAAATGTGAAATACATTCTATAAAGCTAATTGAATCAAATGAAAGTCAAATACATTCTACAAAGCTAGTTGAACCAAATGAAAGTCAAACACATTCAAACAAAGCTATTTGAATCAAATGAAATTCAAACACATTCAAACAAAAGAATTCGAATCAAATGAAAGTCAAACACATTCAAATAAAAACTATTTGAATTAAATGAGAGTCAAATACATTCAAACAAAGCTAATTAAATCAAATAAAAGTCAAATACATTCTACAAAGCAAATTGAATCAAATGAAAGTCAAACACATTCAAACAATGCTAATTTTGAAATCAGGTGAAAGTTAAATACATTCTTCAAAGCTAATTTATTCAAATGAAAGTAAAAACACATTCAAACAAAGCTATTTAAATCAAATAAAAGTGAAATACATTCTACAATGCTATTTGAATCAAATGAAAGTCAAATACATTCTACAAAGCTATTTGAATCAAATGAGAGTCAAACACATTCTAACAAAGCAATTTTAATCAAATAAAAGTCAAATACATTCTAGAAAGCTAATTGAATCAAATGAAAGTCAAACACATTCTATAAAGCTAATTGAAACCAGAATGAAAGTAAATAACATTCAAACAAAGCTATTTGAATCAAATGAAAAATCAAATACATTCTACAAAGCTAATTGAATCCAATGAAAGTCAAACACATTCAAACAAGCTATTTGAATCAAATGAAAGTCAAAAACATTCAAACAAAGCTAATTAAACCAAATAAAAGTCAAGTATATTCTACAAAGCAAATTGAATCAAATGAAAGTCAAACACATTCAAACAAAGCTATTTGAATCAAATGAAAGTCAAATACATTATACAAAGCTAATTGTAATCAAATGAAAGTCAAACACATTCAAATAAAGCTTTTTGAATCAAATGAAAGTCTAACACATACAAACAAAGTTATTTAAAGAAAATGAAAGTGAAATGCATTCTACAAAGCTAACTGAATCAAATGAAAGTCAAACACATTGAAACAAAGCTATTTGAAACAAATGAAAGTCAAATACATTCTACAAAGCTAATTGAATCAAAATGAAAGTTAAACACATTCAAACAAAGCTAAATGAATCAAATGAAAGTCAAACACATTCAAACAAAGCTAATTGAATCATATGAATGTCAAACACATTCAAACAAAGCTAATTGTATCAAAATGAAAGTCAAACACATTCAAATATAGCTATTTAAATCAAATGAAAGTGAAATGCATTCTACAATGCTATTTAAATCAAAATGAAAGTCAAATACATTCTATAATGCTATTTGAATCAAATGAAAGTCAAATACATTCTACAAAGCTATTTAAATTAAATGAGAGTCAAACACATTCAAACAAAGCTATTTTAATCGAATGAAGTCAAATACATTCTACAAAGCTAATTGAATCAAATGAAAGTCAAACACATTCAAACAAAGCTATTTGAATAAAATAAAAGTCAAATACATTCTATAAAGCTAATTGAACCAAATGAAAGTAAAAAACATTCAAACAAAGCTATTTGAATCAAATGAAAGTCAAATACATTCTACAAAGCTAGTTGAATCAAATGAAAGTCAAACACATTCAAATAAAACTATTTGAATCAAATGAGAGTCAAATACATTCAAACAAAGCTAATTAAATCAACTAAAGTCAAATACATTCTACAAAGCAAATTGAATCAAATGAAAGTCAAACACATTCAAACAATGCTATTTGAATAAAAATGAAAGTCTGATGCAAATAACGAAAGTCCTATTAGCCCTAGTCACAATTCTCATTCAAGTCCAAGCACAAGTCCAAGTTACGTTTCATCCAAAGAAGTAATACTGGCGAAATCATTTGAAGACCAAACCTTGGATTCTTTTGCTGCTCATGGTCCGTTTGGTTTTTAATCATGGATTGACTTGCTTAATTGCTCATTAAGCACGTTAATTGAAGCATTTTTGAACAGCCATTTCAGTTGGAGAATGGAGAGGAACTCAAGGAGAAACTTCAATGCATGAATAATGAAGGAGGCGTGAATCAAGGGGGGGTTACAAATGCATCTCCAACGTTTTTCTTGCTGAATTTGTGGCTGATTGCTTAGCTCATTTACATGCGTTTAATAAGGACGTTAAGGGGCATATGAAGACTTAAGAGGCTGCTGCACTTAGACGTAATTTAGGCTTAGTTTCATTTTCGTTGTTTAAAGCTTTAATAAAATCAGTTTGCTTCTTTAAAGTTAAGCAATGATTGTTAGTTGTTTTAGTGGCTTATAAAAAGCATGTAATTGTAGTTTGTAATCAGATTTTGATCAATGAAAAAGAGCTTTTGCTTGAACTTAAAAACTGATTATTTGTTTATGAAATTACCGGTTTTTGTACTAAGTTAGACTTTGAAGAGATTGAGTGGTCAAGTGAGTAATCCTTCCATACAATTTGAACTTAGTAGGTTGAGTGAGAAATCCTTGCCTTCATATCCTTGTTTGTTAAGTGAGTAATCCTTGCAAACCTACACCTAAATTCTACATAAACGTACCTAAACACCACCTAAAAACAATCCTTTGCTTAAGCTTGATTCATTAACTTGTTTAAACTAATTTCATCCATTAGTTTTCACATCAAAGTCAAATACATTCTTCAAAGCTAACTTAATCAAATGAAAGTAAAAAACATTCAAACAAAGCTATTTGAATAAAATGAAAGTCAAATACATTCTACAAAGCTAGTTGAATCAAATGAAAGTCAAGCACATTCAAACAATGCTATTTGAATCAAATGAAAGTCGAACACATTCAAACAAAGGAATTTGAATCAAATGAAAGTCAAACACATTCAAATAAAGCTATTTAAATCAAATAAATGTCAAATACATTCTATAAAGCTATTTGAATCAAATGAAAGTCAAACACATTCAAAACAAAGCTATTTAAATCAAATGAAAGTCAAATACATTCTACAAAGCTAATTGAATCAAATGAAAGTCAAACACATTCAAACAAAGCTATTTTAACCAAATGAAAGTCAAATACATTCTACAAAGCTAATTGATTCAAATAAAAGTCAAACACATTCAAACAAAGCTATTTAAATCAAATAAATGTCAAATACATTCTATAAAGCTATTTGAATCAAATGAAAGTCAAACACATTCCAACAAAGCTATTTGAATCAAATGAAAGTCAAATACATTCTACAAAGCAAATCGAATCAAATGAAAGTCAAACACATTCAAACAAAGCTATTTGAATCAAATGAAAGTCAAATACATTCTACAAAGCTAATTGGATCAAATGAAAGTCAAACACATTCAAACAAAGCTATTTTAATCAAATGGAAGTCAAATACATTCTACAAAGCTATTTGAATCAAATGAAAGTCAAGCACATTCAAACAAAGCTATTTGAATCAAATAAAAGTCGAACACATTTAAACAAAGAAAATTGAATTAAATGAAAGTCAAACACTTTCAAACAAAGCTATTTGAATCAAATGAGAGTCAAATACATTCTACAAAGCAAATCGAATCAAATGAAAGTCAAACACATTCAAACAAAGCTATTTAAATCAAATGAAAGTGAAATACATTCTACAATGCTATTTGAATCAAATGAAAGTCAAATACATTCTACAAAGCTATTTGAATCAAATGAGAGTCAAACACATTCAAACAAAGCAATTTTAATCAAATGAAAGTCAAATACATTCTAGAAAGCTAATTGAATCAAATGAGAGTCAAACACATTCTATAAAGCTAATTGAACAAAATGAAAGTAAAAAACATTCGAACAAAGCTATTTGAATCAAATGAAAGTCAAATACATTCTACAAAGCTAATTGAATCAAATGAAAGTCAAACACATTCAAACAAAGCTATTTGAATCAAATGAAAGTCAAACACATTTAAACAAAGGAATTTGAAACAAATGAAAGTCAAACACATTCAAATAAAGCTATTTGAATCAAATGAGAGTTAAATACATTCAAACAAAGCTAATTAAATAAAATAAAAGTCAAGTACATTCTACAAAGAAAATTGAATCAAATGAAAGTCAAACACATTCAAACAAAGCTATTTGAATCAAATGAAAGTCAAATACATTCTACAAAGCTAATTGTATCAAATGAAAGTCAAACACATTCAAATAAAGCTATTTGAATCAAATGAAGTTCTAACACATACAAACAAAGTTATTTAAAGAAAATGAAAGTGAAATGCATTCTACAAAGCTAACTGAATCAAATGAAAGTCAAACACATTCAAACAAAGCTATTTGAAACAAATGAAAGTCAAATACATTCCACAAAGCTAATTGAATCAAATGAAAGTTAAACACATTCAAACAAAGCTAAATGAATCAAATGAAAGTCAAACACATTCAAACAAAGCTAATTGAATCATATGAATGTCAAACACATTCAAACAAAGCTAATTGTATAAATGAAAGTCAAGCACACATTCAAATATAGCTATTTAAATCAAATGAAAGTAAAATGCATTCTACAATGCTATTTAAATCAAATGAAAGTCAAATACATTCTATAATGCTATTTGAATCAAATGAAAGTCAAATACATTCTACAAAGCTATTTAAATTAAATGAGAGTTAAACACATTAAAAAAAAGCTATTTTAATCGAATGAAAGTCAAATACATTCTACAAAGCTAACTGAATCAAATGAAAGTCAAACACATTCAAACAAAGCTATTTGAATAAAATAAAATTCAAATACATTCTATAAAGCTAATTTAACCAAATGAAAGTAAAAAACATTCAAACAAAGCTATTTGAATCAAATGAAAGTCCAATACATTCTACAAAGCTAGTTAAATCAAATGAAAGTCAAACACATTCAAACAAAGCTATTTGAATCAGATGAAAGTCAAACACATTCAAACAAAAGAATTTGTATCAAACGAAAGTTAAACACATTCAAATAAAACTATTTGAATCAAATGAGAGTCAAATACATTCAAACAAAGCTAATTAAATCAAATAAAAGTCAAATACATTCTACAAAGCAAATTGAATCAAATGAAAGTCAAACACATTCAAACAAAGCTATTTGAATCAAATGAAAGTCAAACACATTCTACAAAGCTATTTGAATCAAATGAAATTCAAATACATTCTACAAAGCTAATTGAATCAAATGAAAGTCAAACACATTCAAACAAAGTTATTTAAATCAAATAAATGTGAAATACATTCTGTTTCGGGGTTTTCTGATGTCCTGCGGGAGAGTTACAATTCCGAGACTGGAACCGGACGCCTGTACCTGCAAAATAACGGAGACTCCTGAGAGCTCCGCCTCCAACGGTCAAGTTAGTACCTGATTAAGGAGTAATTAATACGGAAATTAAAATAACAAGACCTCTCTAGGTGAGAGTGTTTAATGTGGTAATCTGCTTTGTTAGCGAGATTAGCCGGTTATTAGTGTTCCGTAATGTTTCTGTTCTTCTCTGTTCTTCAGGTGAGATTAATTGCTTCTCAATTGCTTGATGTTCTCTTGATTTCTTGATTGCTCAATTAATGAGGATTAATTAAGTATTTATAGTCTTGAGAAGCGTGCCACTCTCTAGGTTTAGGGTAAACCTAGGGCTGACCGGGCCTCTAGACAGGATTGGGCCTTGTTGGCCGATTTTCCCATTTGGCATGGGTGGACACGTGGCGTGCCTCGATTGGTCCGTAGAGGACGTATCTGTGATCGACACGTGGCAGGCTCCTATTGGCCTTCGTGAAGGACACGTGGCGGAACCTGGTTGGTCCACTTGTCAGACGGTGATTGGTGGATAAAAATCCCCTAATCATTTGCCCCTCACAGGTGGCACGTGACTGGTCACGTGTCGCCTGTGACAGGTGTCGCACGGTGACAGGCGACGGCCTGCTACAGGTGTCACCTTGCAAACGGCCGAGAGATTTTCCCGCCCAAATTTTGAATTTGGAAGCGACCCTTCGCCTTCTCACTTTGCCTATATAAGGAAGTGCTGACTTCGGTCATTTTCACATTTGAGAACTTTGCGAGAACATTCGGACCCCTGAACTTGCTCTGACATTTCGGACCTTTTCATCCTACCGCCTGTTCTGACAAGCCGACTGCACCGGATTTCCAGAACTTCATCAACCGTCACTCGTTCAGGTAACTCAGTTCTCTTACTCTTAATTTTCTTTTTTTTTTTGAAATGGCACCACGGAAGCACACGACACGACCTAAGTTAGTGATCAGCCGGTCACCGGGGACGGCTGAATCTAGGACTAGGAGTGCCGCCTGCCCTTTTCTGGACCCATCTTTGCCCTTTATACAAAGTCCGACTGTATCTGTGTCTATGCAGAACGTGATGGCCAGAACAAAAAAGACTGCTATGATATCAAACTCAGACGGCTCCTCCCAAAGGGTGCTCATTAGTGAAACATCTGACCAGGCGCCAGATGTAGAATTGAAACGAGGCGGCTGCCAAGCCGACAGTTCTGAGAGAGGGGCCAAGGTGGTCCCTTCCCATCTTACCGTTGATATGTCTAATTTTCCTCCTGCTCCTTCTAAGGGAGAGGAGGCGGGCCCCTCTGGGAGAGGGGAGGAGTCGTCCTCTTCGGACTCGTCAGAGGACGAGTCCGAGTCCAGCTCTTCTGGCCACAGTTCTCCAGGCTCAGAAGAAAGACATAGCCGCCTACAAGAGGCGAGACTTTCTCATGCAGTTGAGAAGGGGGACAATTGGGCGGAGCCGTCCGCCTCTTACAGAGAGGAAAACGCCCCCTACTACTGCATGGTACCCCGGGGCCGGATCGCAACCATGCAAGACAAAGTGGAGAGCTTTATTGCTAACCACAGAATGGGCCCGGAATTTTTACTGTTCGTGCCAGATCCAGAAGACACTGTCGTCTGGCCGGCTGGTACCAGCTATGATGACGGCTGCTTTGGCTGCTATGTGGCGGCCATCAAAGCTGGATTGCGCTTCCCATTACATCCGGCTGTTCAGCGGATTTTAGATGGGTATGATTTGGGGTTATGGCAGTTAGCCCCCAACTCTTGGGTAAACGTACTCGGCTATGTGGCCGGGTGCGAAATGTACGGGGTGGAGCCAAGATTTGAGGCTTTCGCCCACATGAACTATCTCAGCCGGACCCCTAAGTCGGGAGGTACCGGCTGATATCAATTAACAAGCCATAGGGGTTACCTCATGACGAGAGGTAAGGCGAACAAATGGAAGGATTGGCGGAACACCTTCCTTATCATCGAGGGTTCAGACACGGAGCTGAACCAACGTTTTAACATGTGGAATAGGGATCCGCCTCTTCTCGTAGGCGGCCGCAGCATGCCGCCTGTTACCCCAAAGGCTAAAAGAGAGATCCTAGACAAAGGACTCTTCAAAGTAGAGACTAGGGTGAACTCTACTTCAGGGGTACGAGAGCAAGTACCCCTACACTGCGTCCTGAGCTTCAAGTGTCTCTATGACGAGTACTTTTTGGCCGCCTGTGGCCTCAGCAGTCGGTGCTCTAGAGGTAGCCGGCCTGACAAATACTGTTTTTTTTTTCACGCCTTGTTTACTTGGGATCTTTACTAACTTTGCTGTTTATTTTTTGCAGCCGACGCCATGAGTAAAATAACAGCATCCAAGACTGCGGCGGCCATGTTGCGGGCCTCTCTAATGCAACAGTCTTGTGCCGACTCCCCCAACAAGGGGGCACCCTTGGTAGGCTTCGAAAACTCTTCCTCTTTTAGGAGTTGTCTTATGCATATACTAACTCTTTTTGTTTTCAGTCTGGCACTCCAAGAGCTTCTTCCTCGCAACAGCCGGACCCCAAGGCCCGGAGGACGACTGTTGCAAGCTCTCCTGGGTCTTCCAGGAAAACAGTGGCGGCTGAGAAGCAGCCGGCCACTTCTTCTAAAACCCCGGCGGGGCCGCCTAGAAGTATGGACAATCACTTGTAAAAACTTTCACACTTGCTTCCTTCTTGACTAGGTCTAACTTGCTTTTTTCTTACGCTTGATGCAGCCGGCCCTCAGGGGCTTGACTTGGTTGAGGTAGCCAAGTCCATGATCAAAGTAGTTCCTCCATCTGAAAGGGAGGCGGTCAGGGGTGCCGACACCCTTGACCTTGATGGGATTTCAGGGGTCCTTGCTGAGGTATACTTAGCATTTTTTTGAGTATTTGAGTTCCAGGACGCCTGTTATCTTTTTTGTTTGGAAACTGACGCCTGTTTTTTTTTTTTTTGTACTTAGGCCCTGCTCCGAGTTAACAGCCTTCGCAAGCCGATTGATCGGAAAAACAAAGAGGTAAAGGCCGCAAAAGCTATGGCCGCCTCTAACTGTGATAAGGCAATGTTTCAAATTGCCCAAAATGAAGTACTGACCATTGATATTCTTTATTATCAGGCGCAGGCTACCGCCGCTGTTCGGGCTCAGTTAGAGGCGGCCGAGAAGAAGAATGACGAGCTGGAGGCGACCGTCACAAATCTTAAGGCCGAGCTGAAACCTCTTTGCCAAAAAATGCACTCTTACGAAGCCATGGAGAAATCTTTGGCCAACGTAAAAGAACGCCTGGTGAGCCAAGAGAAGAGTCTTACCCAAGAGCTCTCGGAAAAGGCCGAGCAAGAGAAGAAAGAGCTCGTCCGGGAGATGGTGGAAGACTCCGCTCAAATCCAGCGCATGACCTGGGCCGCCTGTTCCCCAATGCCGACTTTGCCTCATGGGAAAGAACGTACCGCCAGTGTTCGGAAACATATAATCAAGAGATCCTGGCGGCTGCTGAAGAAGAGGCGTTAGGAGATGCGTTGGAGGAGGAG
>NW_018744407.1:0-13535 GCF_001683475.1 Chenopodium quinoa | reverse complement strand
TGCATTGACTTTCATTTGATTCAATAAGCTTTGTTTGAATGTGTTTGACTTTCATTTGATTCAATTACCTTTGAATTATGCATTGACTTTCATTTGATTCAATAAGCTTTGTTTGAATGTGTTTGACTTTCATTTGGATCAATTAGCTTTGAAGAATGCATTTGACTTTCATTTGATTCTTTAAGCTTTGTTTGAATGCATTTGAATTTCATTTGATTCATATAGCTTTGAAGAATGATTTTGACTTTCATTTGATTCATTAAGCTTTGTTTTGTATGTGTTTGACTTTCATTCGATTCAATTAGCTTTTAAGAATGCATTTGACTTTCATTTGATTCAAAAAGGTTTGTTTGAATGTGTTTGACTTTCATTTGATTCAATTAGCTTTGAAATGCATTTGAATTCCATTTTATTCAAAAAGCTTTGTATGAATGCGTTTGACTTTCATTAGTTTCAATTAGCTTTGAAGAATGCAATTGACTTTCATTTCATTCATTAAGCTTTGTTTGAATGTGTTTGACTTTCATTCAATTCAATTAGCTTTTAAGACTGCATTTGACTTTCATTTGATTCAAAAAGGTTTGTATGAATGTATTTGACTTTCATTAGTTTCAATTAGCTTTGAAGAATGCATTTGACTTTCATTTGGTTCAAAAACCTTTGTGTGAATGTGTTTGACTTTCATTTAATTCAATTAGCTTTGAAAAAGTCATTTAAATTTCAATTGATTCAAAAAGCTTTGTTTGAATGTGTTTGACTTTCATTTGATTTAAAAAGCATTGTTTGAATGTATTTGACTTTCATTTGGATCAAAAAGGTTTGTTTGAATGTGTTTGACTTTCATTTTATTCAAAAAGCTTTGTATGAATGCGTTTGACTTTCATTAGTTCCAATTAGCTTTGAAGAAAGCAATTAACTTTCAATTGATTTCATTAAGCTTTGTTTGAATGTGTTTGACTTTCATTCGATTCAATTAGCTTTTAAGACTGCATTTGACTTTCATTTGATTCAAAAAGGTTTGTATGAATGTATTTGACTTTCATTAGTTTCAATTAGCTTTGAAGAATGCATTTGACTTTCATTTGGTTCAAAACGCTTTGTGTGAATGTGTTTGACTTTCATTTGATTCAATTAGCTTTGAAAAAGGCATTTAAATTTCAATTGATTCAAAAAGCTTTGTTTGAATGTGTTTGACTTTCATGCGATTCAATTAGCTTTTAAGAATGCAATTGACTTTCATTTGATTCGAAAAGTTTCGTTTGAATGTGTTTGACTTTCATTTAATTCAATTAACTTTGAAGTATGCATTTGACTTTCATTTGATTCAAAAAGCTTTGTTTGAATGTGTTTGACTTTCATTTGGATCAATTAGCTTTGAAGAATTCATTTGAATTTCATTTGATCAAAAAGCTTTGTTTGAATGTGTTTGACTTTCATTCTATTCAATTAGCTTTGAAGAATGCATTTGGCTTTCATTTGATTCAAAAAGCTTTGTTTGAATTTGTTTGACTTTCATTTGGATCAATTAGCTATGAAGAATGCATTTGGCTTTCATTTGATTCAAAAAGCTTTGTTTGAATGTGTTTGACTTTCATTCGATTTAATTAGCTTTTAAGAATGCATTTAACTTTCATTTGATTCAAGAAGGTTTGTTTGAATGTGTTTGACTTTCATTTGATTTAATTAGCTTTGAAAAATGCATTTAAATTTCATTTGATTCAAAAAGCTTTGTTTGAATGTGTTTGACTTTCATTCGATTCAATTAGCTTTTAAGAATGCATTTGACTTTCATTTGATTTGAAAGTTTCGTTTGAATGTGTTTGACTTTCATTTGATTCAATTACCTTTGAATTATTATGCATTGACTTTCATTTGATTCAATAAGCTTTGTTTGAATGTGTTTGACTTTCATTTGATTCAATTACCTTTGAATTATGCATTGACTTTTATTTGATTCAATAAGCTTTGTTTGAATGTGTTTGACTTTCATTTGGATCAATTAGCTTTGAAGAATGCATTTGACTTTCATTTGATTCTTTAAGCTTTGTTTGAATGTGCTTGACTTTCATTCTATTCAATTAGCTTTAAAGAATGCATTTGACTTTCATTTGATTCAAAAGCTTTGTTTGAATTTGTTAGACTTTTATTTGGATCAATTAGCTTTGAAGAATGCATTTGACTTTTATTTGCTTCATTAAGCTTTGTTTGAATGTGTTTGACTTTCATTCGATTTAATTAGCTTTTAAGAATGCATTTGACTTTCATTTGAATCAAGAAGGTTTGTTTGAATGTGTTTTGACTTTCATTATTTTCAATTAGCTTTGAAGAATGCATTTGACTTTCATTTGGTTCAAAAAACTTTGTTTGAATTTGTATGACTTTCATTTTATTCAATTAGCTTAAAAGAATGCATTTTTAATTTCATTTGATTCAAAAACTTTTGTTTGAATGTGTTTGACTTTCATTATATTCAATTAGCTTTGAATAATGCATTTGACTTTCATTTGATTTAAAAAGCATTGTTTGAATGTATTTGACTTTCATTTGGATCTATTACCTTTGAAGTATGCATTTGACTTTCATTTGATTCAAAAAGCTTTGTTTGAATGTGTTTGACTTTCATTTGTTTTCAATTAGCTTTGAAGAATGCATTTGACTTTCATTTGATTAGAAAAGTTTTGTTTGAATGTGATTGACTTTCATTTGATTAAATTAGGTTTGAAGAATGCATTTTACTTTCATTTGACTCAAAAAGCTTTGTTTTAATGTGTTTGATTTTCATTCGATCTAATTAGCTTTTTAAGAATGCATTTGACTTTCATTTATTTCAAAAAGGTTTGTTTGAATGTGTTTGACTTTCATTAGTTTCAATTAAGCTTTGAAGAATGCATTTGACTTTCATTTGGTTCAAAAAACTTTGTTTGAATGTGTTTGACTTTCATTTTATTCAATTAGCTTTAAAGAATGCATTTTAATTTCATTTGATTCAAAAAGCTTTGTTTGAATGTGTTTGACTTTCATTATATTCAATTAGCTTTGAAGAATGCATTAGACTTTCATTTGATTTAAAAAGCTTTGTTTGAATGTGTTTGACTTTCATTTGGATCAATTAGCTTTGAAGAATGCATTGACTTTCATTTGATTCAAAAAGCTTTGTTTGAATGTGTTTGACTTTAATTCTATTCATATAGCTTTGAAGAATGATTTTGACTTTCATTTGATTCATTAAGTTTGTTTTTGAATGTGTTTGACTTTCATTCGATTCAATTAGCTTTTCAGAATGCATTTGACTTTCATTTGATTCAAAAAGGTTTGTTTGAATGTGTTTGACTTTCATTTGATTCAATTTGCTTTGAAGAACGCATTTGAATTTCATTTTATTCAAAAAGCTTTGTATGAATGCTTTTGACTTTCATTAGTTTCAATTAGCTTTGAAGAATGCATTTAACTTTCATTTCATTCATTAAGCTTTGTTTGAATGTGTTTGACTTTCATTCGATTCAATTAGCTTTTAAGACTGCATTTGACTTTCATTTGATTCAAAAAGGTTTGTATGAATGTATTTGACTTTCATTAGTTTCAATTAGCTTTGAAGAATGCATTTGACTTTCATTTGGTTCAAAAAGCTTTGTGTGAATGTGTTTGACTTTCATTTGATTCAATTAGCTTTGAAAAAGGCATTTAAATTTCAATTGATTCAAAAAGCTTTGTTTGAATGTGTTTGACTTTCATGCGATTCAATTAGCTTTTAAGAATGCATTGACTTTCATTTGATTCGAAAAGTTTCGTTTGAATGTGTTTGACTTTCATTTAATTCAATTACCTTTGAAGTATGCATTTGACTTTCATTTGATTCAAAAAGCTTTGTTTGAATGTGTTTGACTTTTATTTGGATCAATTAGCTTTGAAGAAATTCATTTGAATTTCATTTGATTCAAAAAGCTTTGTTTGAATGTGTTTGACTTTCATTCTATTCAATTAGCTTTGAAGAACGCATTTGGATTTCATTTGATTCAAAAAGCTTTGTTTGAATTTGTTTGACTTTCATTTGGATCAATTAGCTATGAAGAATGCATTTGACTTTTATTTGATTTATTAAGCTTTGTTTGAATGTGTTTGACTTTCATTCGATTTAATTAGCTTTTAAGAATGCATTTGACTTTCATTTGATTCAAGAAGTTTTGTTTGAATGTGTTTGACTTTCATTTGATTTAATTAGCTTTGAAAAATGCATTTTAAATTTCATTTGATTCAAAAAGCTTTGTTTGAATGTGTTTGACTTTCATTCGATTCAATTAGCTTTTAAGAATGCATTTGACTTTCATTTGATTCGAAAAGTTCGTTTGAATGTGTTTGACTTTCATTTGATTCAATTACCTTTGAATTATTATGCATTGACTTTCATTTGATTCAATAAGCTTTGTTTGAATGTGTTTGACTTTCATTTGATTCAATTACCTTTGAATTATGCATTGACTTTCATTTGATTCAATAAGCTTTGTTTGAATGTGTTTTGACTTTCATTTGGATCAATTAGCTTTGAAGAATGCATTGACTTTCATTTGATTCTTTAAGCTTTGTTTGAATGTGTTTGACTTTCATTCTATTCAATTAGCTTTAAAGAATGCATTTGACTTTCATTTGATTCAAAAATTTGTTTGAATTGTTTGACTTTTATTTGGATCAATTAGCTTTGAAGAATGCATTTGACTTTTATTTGCTTCATTAAGCTTTGTTTGAATGTGTTTGACTTTCATTCGATTTAATTAGCTTTTAAGAATGCATTTGACTTTCATTTGATTCAAGATTTTGTTTGAATGTGTTTGACTTTCATTATTTTCAATTAGCTTTGAAGAATGCATTTGACTTTCATTTGGTTCAAAAAACTTTGTTTGAATTTGTATGACTTTCATTTTATTCAATTAGCTTAAAAGAATGCATTTTAATTTCATTTGATTCAAAAAGCTTTGTTTGAATGTGTTTGACTTTCATTATATTCAATTAGCTTTGAATAATGCATTTGACTTTCATTTGATTTAAAAAGGCATTGTTTGAATGTATTTGACTTTCATTTGGATCTAATTACCTTTGAAGTATGCATTTGACTTTCATTTGATTCAAAAAGCTTTGTTTGAATGTGTTTGACTTTCATTTGTTTCAATTAGCTTTGAAGAATGCATTTGACTTTCATTTGATTAGAAAAGTTTTGTTTGAATGTGATTGACTTTCATTTGATTAAATTAGGTTTGAAGAATGCATTTTACTTTCATTTGACTCAAAAGCTTTGTTTGAATGTGTTTGATTTCATTCGATCTAATTAGCTTTTAAGAATGCATTTGACTTTCATTTATTTCAAAAAGGTTTGTTTGAATGTGTTTGACTTTCATTAGTTTCAATTAGCTTTGAAGAATGAATTTGACTTTCATTTGGTTCAAAAAACTTTGTTTGAATGTGTTTGACTTTCATTTTATTCAATTAGCTTTAAAGAATGCATTTTAATTTCATTTGATTCAAAAAGCTTTGTTTGAATGTGTTTGACTTTCATTATATTCAATTAGCTTTGAAGAATGCATTAGACTTTCATTTGATTTAAAAAGCTTTGTTTGAATGTGTTTGACTTTCATTTGGATCAATTAGCTTTGAAGAATGCATTGACTTTCATTTGATTCAAAAAGCTTTGTTTGAATGTGTTTGACTTTAATTCTATTCATATAGCTTTGAAGAATGATTTGACTTTCATTTGATTCATTAAGTTTTGTTTTGAATGTGTTTGACTTTCATTCGATTCAATTAGCTTTTCAGAATGCATTTGACTTTCATTTGATTCAAAAAGGTTTGTTTGAATGTGTTTGGCTTTCATTTGATTCAATTTGCTTTGAAGAACGCATTTGAATTTCATTTTATTCAAAAGCTTTGTATGAATGCTTTTGACTTTCATTAGTTTCAATTAGCTTTGAAGAATGCATTTGACTTTCATTTCATTCATTAAGCTTTGTTTGAATGTGTTTGACTTTCATTCGATTCAATTAGCTTTTAAGACTGCATTTGACTTTCATTTGATTCAAAAAGGTTTGTATGAATGTATTTGACTTTCATTAGTTTCAATTAGCTTTGAAGAATGCATTTGACTTTCATTTGGTTCAAAAAGCTTTGTGTGAATGTGTTTGACTTTCATTTGATTCAATTAGCTTTGAAAAAGGCATTTAAATTTCAATTGATTCAAAAAGCTTTGTTTGAATGTGTTTAATTTCATGCGATTCAATTAGCTTTTAAGAATGCAATTGACTTTCATTTGATTCGAAAAGTTTCGTTTGAATGTGTTTGACTTTCATTTAATTAAATTACCTTTGAAGTATGCATTTGACTTTCATTTGATTCAAAAAGCTTTGTTTGAATGTGTTTGACTTTCATTTGGATCAATTAACTTTGAAAAATTCATTTGAATTTCATTTGATTCAAAAAGCTTTGTTTGAATGTGTTTGACTTTCATTCTATTCAATTAGCTTTGAAGAATGCATTTGGCTTTCATTTAATTCAAAAAGCTTTGTTTGAATTTATTTGACTTTCATTTGGATCAATTAGCTATGAAGAATGCATTTGACTTTTATTTGATTCATTAAGCTTTATTTGAATGTGTTTGACTTTCATTCGATTTAATTAGCTTTTAAGAAATGCATTTGACTTTCATTTGATTCAAGAAGGTTTGTTTGAATGTGTTCGACTTTCATTTGATTTAATTAGCTTTGAAAAATGCATTTAAATTTCATTTGATTCAAAAAGCTTTGTTTGAATGTGTTTGCTTTCATTCGATTCAATTAGCTTTTTAAGAATGCATTTGACTTTCATTTGATTCGAAAAGTTTCGTTTGAATGTGTTTGACTTTCATTTGATTCAATTACCTTTGAATTATGCATTGACTTTCATTTGATTCAATAAGCTTTGTTTGAATGTGTTTGACTTTCATTTGATTCAATTACCTTTGAATTATGCATTGACTTTCATTTGATTCAATAAGCTTTGTTTGAATGTGTTTGACTTTCATTTGGATCAATTAGCTTTGAAGAATGCATTTGACTTTCATTTGATTCTTTAAGCTTTGTTTGAATGTGTTTGACTTTCATTCTATTCAATTAGCTTTAAAGAATGCATTTGACTTTCATTTGATTCAAAAAGCTTTGTTTGAATTCGTTTGACTTTATTTGGATCAATTAGCTTTGAAGAATGCATTTGACTTTTATTTGCTTCATTAAGCTTTGTTTGAATGTGTTTGACTTTCATTCGATTTAATTAGCTTTTAAGAATGCATTTGACTTTCATTTGATTCAAGATGGTTTTGTTTGAATGTGTTTGACTTTCATTATTTTCAATTAGCTTTGAAGAATGCATTTGACTTTCATTTGGTTCAAAAAACTTTGTTTGAATTTGTATGACTTTCATTTTATTCAATTAGCTTAAAAGAATGCATTTTAATTTCATTTGATTCAAAAAGCTTTGTTTGAATGTGTTTGACTTTCATTATATTCAATTAGCTTTGAATAATGCATTTGACTTTCATTTGATTTAAAAAGCATTGTTTGAATGTATTTGACTTTCATTTGGATCTATTACCTTTGAAGTATGCATTTGACTTTCATTTTGATTCAAAAAGCTTTGTTTGAATGTGTTTGACTTTAATTTGTTTCAATTAGCTTTGAAGAATGCATTTGACTTTCATTTGATTAGAAAAGTTTTGTTTGAATGTGATTGATTTTCATTTGATTGAATTAGGTTTGAAGAATGCATTTTACTTTCATTTGACTCAAAAAGCTTTGTTTGAATGTGTTTGATTTTCATTCGATCTAATTAGCTTTTAAGAATGCATTTGACTTTCATTTATTTCAAAAAGGTTTGTTTGAATGTGTTTGACTTTCATTGGTTTCAATTAGCTTTGAAGAATGCATTTGACTTTCATTTGTTCAAAAAACTTTGTTTGAATGTGTTTGAATTTCATTTTATTCAATTAGCTTTAAAGAATGCATTTTAATTTCATTTGATTCAAAAATCTTTGTTTGAATGTGTTTGACTTTCATTATATTCAATTAGCTTTGAAAAATGCATTTGACTTTCATTTGATTTAAAAAGCTTTGTTTGAATGTATTTGACTTTCATTTGGATCAATTAGCTTTGAAGAATGCATTGACTTTCATTTGATTCAAAAAGCTTTGTTTGAATGTGTTTGAATTTAATTCTATTCATATAGCTTTGAAGAATGATTTTGACTTTCATTTGATTCATTAAGCTTTGTTTTGAATGTGTTTGACTTTCTTTCGATACAATTAGCTTTTAAGAATGCATTTGACTTTCATTTGATTCAAAAAGGTTTGTTTGAATGTGTTTGACTTTCATTTGATTCAATTAGCTTTGAAGAATGCATTTGAATTTCATTTTATTCAAAAAGCTTTGTATGAATGCGTTTGACTTTCATTAGTTTCAATTGGCTTTGAAGAATGCAATTGACTTTCATTTGATTCAATTACCTTTGAAGAATGCATTTGACTTTCATTTGGTTCAAAAAGCTTTGTGTGAATGTGTTTGACTTTCATTTGATTCAATTAGCTTTGAAAAAATGCATTTAAATTTCAATTGATTCAAAAAGCTTTGTTTGAATGTGTTTGACTTTCTTTCGATTCAATTAGCTTTTAAGAATGCAATTGACTTTCATATGATTCGAAAAGTTTCGTTTGAATGTGTTTGACTTTCATTTGATTCAATTACCTTTGAAGTATGCATTAGACTTTCATTTGATTCAAAAAGCTTTATTTGAATGTGTTTGACTTTCATTTGGATCAATTAGCTTTGAAGAATTCATTTGAATTTCATTTGATTCAAAAAGCTTTGTTTTGAATGTGTTTGACTTTCATTCTATTCAATTAGCTTTGAAGAATGCATTTGACTTTCATTTGATTCAAAAAGCTTTGTTTGAATGTGTTTGACTTTCATTTGGATCAATTAGCTATGAAGAATGCATTTGACTTTTATTTGATTCATTAAGCTTTGTTTGAATGTGTTTGACTTTCATTCGATTTAATTAGCTTTTAAGAATGCATTTGACTTTCATTTGATTCAAGAAGTTTTGTTTGAATGTGTTTGACTTTCATTTGATTTAATTAGCTTTTGAAAAAATGCATTTAAATTTCATTTGATTCAAAAAGCTTTGTTTGAATGTGTTTGACTTTCATTCGATTCAATTAGCTTTTAAGAATGCATTTGACTTTCATTTGATTCGAAAAGTTTCGTTTGAATGTGTTTGACTTTCATTTGATTCAATTACCTTTGAATTATTATGCATTGACTTTCATTTGATTCAATAAGCTTTGTTTGAATGTGTTTGACTTTCATTTGATTCAATTACCTTTGAATTATGCATTGACTTTCATTTGATTCAATAAGCTTTGTTTGAATGTGTTTGACTTTCATTTGGATCAATTAGCTTTGAAGAATGCATTTGACTTTCATTTGATTCTTTAAGCTTTGTTTGAATGTTTTTGACTTTCATTCTATTCAATTAGCTTTAAAGAATGCATTTGACTTTCATTTGATTCAAAAAGCTTTGTTTGAATTTGTTTGACTTTTATTTGGATCAATTAGCTTTGAAGAATGCATTTGACTTTTATTTGCTTCATTAAGCTTTGTTTGAATGTGTTTGACTTTCATTCGATTTAATTAGCTTTTAAGAATGCATTTGACTTTCATTTGATTCAAGATGGTTTGTTTGAATGTGTTTGACTTTCATTATTTTCAATTAGCTTTGAAGAATGCATTTGACTTTCATTTGGTTCAAAAAACTTTGTTTGAATTTGTATGACTTTCATTTTATTCAATTAGCTTAAAAGAATGCATTTTAATTTCATTTGATTCAAAAAACTTTTGTTTGAATGTGTTTGACTTCATTATATTCAATTAGCTTTGAATAATGCATTTGACTTTCATTTGATTTAAAAAGCATTGTTTGAATGTATTTGACTTTCATTTGGATCTATTACCTTTGAAGTATGCATTTGACTTTCATTTGATTCAAAAAGCTTTGTTTGAATGTGTTTGACTTTCATTTGTTTCAATTAGCTTTGAAGAATGCATTTGACTTTCATTTGATTAGAAAAGTTTTGTTTGAATGTGATTGACTTTCATTTGATTAAATTAGGTTTGAAGAATGCATTTTACTTTCATTTGACTCAAAAAGCTTTGTTTGAATGTGTTTGATTTTCATTCGATCTAATTAGCTTTTTAAGAATGCATTTGACTTTCATTTATTTCAAAAAGGTTTGTTTGAATGTGTTTGACTTTCATTAGTTTCAATTTGCTTTGAAGAATGAATTTGACTTTCATTTGGTTCAAAAAACTTTGTTTGAATGTGTTTGACTTTCATTTTATTCAATTAGCTTTAAAGAATGCATTTTAATTTCATTTGATTCAAAAAGCTTTGTTTGAATGTGTTTGACTTTCATTATATTCAATTAGCTTTGAAGAATGCATTAGACTTTCATTTGATTTAAAAAGCTTTGTTTGAATGTGTTTGACTTTCATTTGGATCAATTAGTTTTGAAGAATGCATTGACTTTCATTTGATTCAAAAAGCTTTGTTTGAATGTGTTTGACTTTAATTCTATTCATATAGCTTTGAAGAATGCATTTGACTTTCATTTGATTCAAAAAGGTTTGTTTGAATGTGTTTGACTTTCATTTGATTCAATTTGCTTTGAAGAACGCATTTGAATTTCATTTTATTCAAAAAGCTTTGTATGAATGCTTTTGACTTTCATTAGTTTCAATTAGCTTTGAAGAATGCATTTGACTTTCATTTCATTCATTAAGCTTTGTTTGAATGTGTTTGACTTTCATTCGATTCAATTAGCTTTTAAGACTGCATTTGACTTTCATTTGATTCAAAAAGGTTTGTATGAATGTATTTGACTTTCATTAGTTTCAATTAGCTTTGAAGAATGCATTTGACTTTCATTTGGTTCAAAAAGCTTTGTGTGAATGTGTTTGACTTTCATTTGATTCAATTAGCTTTGAAAAAGGCATTTAAATTTCAATTGATTCAAAAAGCTTTGTTTGAATGTGTTTAATTTCATGCGATTCAATTAGCTTTTAAGAATGCAATTGACTTTCATTTGATTCGAAAAGTTTCGTTTGAATGTGTTTGACTTTCATTTAATTCAATTACCTTTGAAGTATGCATTTGACTTTCATTTGATTCAAAAAGCTTTGTTTGAATGTGTTTGACTTTCATTTGGATCAATTAGCTTTGAAAAATTCATTTGAATTTCATTTGATTCAAAAAGCTTTGTTTGAATGTGTTTGACTTTCATTCTATTCAATTAGCTTTGAAGAATGCATTTGGCTTTCATTTAATTCAAAAAGCTTTGTTTGAATTTGTTTGACTTTCATTTGGATCAATTAGCTATGAAGAATGCATTTGACTTTTATTTGATTCATTAAGCTTTATTTGAATGTGTTTGACTTTCATTCGATTTAATTAGCTTTTAAGAATGCATTTGACTTTCATTGATTCAAGAAGGTTTGTTTGAATGTGTCCGACTTTCATTTGATTTAATTGGCTTTGAAAAATGCATTTAAATTTCATTTGATTCAAAAAGCTTTGTTTAAATGTGTTTTGACTTTCATTCGATTCAATTAGCTTTTAAGAATGCATTTGACTTTCATTTGATTCGAAAAGTTTCGTTTGAATGTGTTTGACTTTCATTTGATTCAATTACCTTTGAATTATGCATTGACTTTCATTTGATTCAATAAGCTTTGTTTGAATGTGTTTGACTTTCATTTGATTCAATTACCTTGAATTATGCATTGACTTTCATTTGATTCAATAAGCTTTGTTTGAATGTGTTTGACTTTCATTTGGATCATTAGCTTTGAAGAATGCATTTGACTTTCATTTGATTCTTTAAGCTTTGTCTGAATGTGTTTGACTTTCATTCTATTCAATTAGCTTTAAAGAATGCATTTGACTTTCATTTGATTCAAAAAGCTTTGTTTGAATTTGTTTGACTTTTATTTGGATCTATTAGCTTTGAAGAATGCATTTGACTTTTATTTGTTTCATTAAGTTTTCGTTTGAATGTGTTTGACTTTCATTTAATTCAATTAGCTTTTTAAGAATGCATTTGACTTTCATTTTATTCAAGAAGGTTTGTTTGAATGTGTTTGACTTTCATTATTTTCAATTAGCTTTTGAAGAACTGCATTTGACTTTCATTTGGTTTCAAAAAACTTTGTTTGAAGTTGAATGACTTTCATTTTATTCAATTAGCTTAAAAGAATGCATTTTAATTTCATTTGATTCAAAAAGCTTTGTTTGAATGTGTTTGACTTTCATTATATTCAATTAGCTTTGAATAATGCATTTGACTTTCATTTGATTTAAAAGCATTGTTTGAATGTATTTGACTTTCATTCGGATCTATTACCTTTGAAGTATGCATTTGACTTTCATTTGATTCAAAAAGCTTTGTTTGAATGTGTTTGACTTTCATTTGTTTCAATTAGCTTTGAAGAATGCATTTGACTTTCATTTGATTAGAAAAGTTTTGTTTGAATGTGATTGATTTTCATTTGATTAAATTAGGTTTGAAGAATGCATTTTACTTTCATTTGACTCAAAAAGCTTTGTTTGAATGTGTTTGATTTTCATTCGATCTAATTAGCTTTTAAGAATGCATTTGACTTTCATTTATTTCAAAAAGGTTTGTTTGAATGTGTTTGACTTTCATTGGTTTCAATTAGCTTTGAAGAATGCATTTGACTTTCATTTTGTTCAAAAAACTTTGTTTGAATGTGTTTGAATTTCATTTTATTCAATTAGCTTTAAAGAATGCATTTTAATTTCATTTGATTTAAAAATCTTTGTTTGAATGTGTTTGACTTTCATTATATTCAATTAGCTTTGAAGAATGCATTTGACTTTCATTTGATTTAAAAAGCTTTGTTTGAATGTATTTGACTTTCATTTGGATCAATTAGCTTTGAAGAATGCATTGACTTTCATTTGATTCGAAAAGCTTTGTTTGAATGTGTTTGAATTTAATTCTGTTCATATAGCTTTGAAGAATGATTTTGACTTTCATTTGATTCATTAAGCTTTGTTTTGAATGTGTTTGACTTTCTTTCGATTCAATTAGCTTTTAAGAATGCATTTGACTTTCATTTGATTCAAAAGGTTTGTTTGAATGTGTTTGACTTTCATTTGATTCAATTAGCTTTGAAGAATGCATTTGATTTCATTTATTCAAAAAGCTTTGTATGAACGCGTTTGACTTTCATTAGTTTCAATTGGCTTTGAAGAATGCATTGACTTTCATTTGATTCAATTACCTTTGAAGAATGCATTTGACTTTCATTTGTTCAAAAAGCTTTGTGTGAATGTGTTTGACTTTCATTTGATTCAATTAGCTTTGAAAAATGCATTTAAATTTCAATTGATTCAAAAAGCTTTGTTTGAATGTGTTTGACTTTCTTTCGATTCAATTAGCTTT
>NW_018744406.1:0-47767 GCF_001683475.1 Chenopodium quinoa | reverse complement strand
GTAAGGCGGTCGGGGCAAGGAAAGTTGATGCCTGCTCAGATTCCCAACTCATCGTTAGCCAGTACAACGGTGACTACGAGGCCACCCATCCGGTGATGATTATGTATCTGCAGGCGGTCAAAGAGGAGGCTGGGGCATTTGATGAATTCAACCTGAGTCAAGTACCCAGATCCGAGAATAATCAGGCGGATGCACTATCCAAACTTGCATCCTCCGCCACATGTGATACGCCTAGATCAGTCTTCTGGGAAGTCATGGAAAAGAGAAGCATTGAACATGACCCCATTGGACTTCTAGATCGAAGCTCCACATGGATGGACCCCATCCGGAATTACTTGGAAGATGGCACTCTACCGGAAACCTCATCCGAAGCAGCTGCTCTTAAAAGACGAGCATTAAGCTTCGCAATGCACAACGGTGAGCTATTTCGGAAGGGCTACTTGCAGCCGCTATTCAAGTGTGTTACCCCAGAACGGGGCAAGGAAATACTGGAAGATCTTCACGCCGGCTTCTGTGGATCTCACATTGGCGGGAGGACCCTCGCCAAAAGAACCCGGCGCCAAGGATACTTTTGGCCTACACTTGAGGCGGATGCATTAGATCTGGTGAAAAGATGCGACAAGTGCCAGAGGTTCGGCCGGATGATAAGGCAGCCGGCAACTGATATGACAGCTATTCACAGCCCAATTCCCTTTGCAAAATGGGGCATGGATATTTTGGGGCCATACACTCCTGCCCCAGGCGGCAGAAGATACATTTTGGTGGCTGTTGATTACTTCACCAAGTGGGTTGAGGCCGAGGCGGTAAAGGGCATCAAAACTAAGGATGTCATCTCCTTCATTTGGAGGAATGTCATCACCCGGTTCGGTGTACCAATGTCAATGGTCTTTGACAATGGCCCCCAGTTCGAAACGCCTGTCCTGAAGACTTGGTTGCAAGATCAAGGGATTTCCCACTACTTTGCATCCGTTGGCCGTCCGCAAGCAAACGGTCAAGTTGAAGCTTTCAACAAGCTCATCTCAAGCGCCATAAAGAAAAAGATCGAGAAGGCAGGCGGGCTTTGGGCAGAAGAGTTGACTCACGTTCTTTGGTCCATCAGAACCACTGAGAAGGGGTCAACCGGTGAAACTCCATTCCTTATGGCATATGGCACAGAGGCGGTTCTTCCCATTGAATTATATGAGCCAACACTTCGAATCATGTTGTATGATGAAGAGGCAAATTGGGAAGCCATGCGCCTGTCTCTGGATACCCTTCCAGAAAGAAGGGGCAACGCCGCCCTGCGTCATGAAATCTACCGCCTTCGAATGACGAGGGCCTACAACAAAAAGGTGCTTAAACGCCCCCTCAAAGTTGGAGATTTTGTATTACGAAAGCTTGAAGCAACTGGTAGGGCATACGAACAAGGGAAACTGACCCCAAACTGGGAGGGACCCTACCGGATATTTGAAGAAGTTAGAAACGGCACATACCGTCTGGAAACCCCAGACGGAATGCGGCTGCCTCGTACCTGGAATGTAGATAACTTGAAAAAGTACTACTTCTAAGGATTGAAATGTGAGCATATAATTTCCATTCATACAATTGTATTTGCACCTGTCTAGTGGAAGAACACAGACGGAAGACCACTTGTTAAAACCACTGCTCCAAAAAGAGCAGTCATCCGGTGACACCCATCCGGGTGAATCACTGAAGAGAACAGCTCCCTTCTGGGTGGAACATTGTTCTAGCGATCCCACAACTCAAACGGCGTTTGTCTAAAACGATTTGCAGCCGTTAGAAATGATCCTTTGCATCTGGGATTCATCCGGCAAGGACCCAAAAGAGGTCCATCCGGAAAAATGAAATTCCGAATGGGCCACTGTAATCACCTAAACGGTTTTACATCCCATCCTATATATAATTGTACCAGACGGGGCAAGGTTAGGTCAGTCACTGACCCCCCATCCGGCTTCCATGAAATGACTGCCTGTCTACTGCTGGGGTAAACAGAGCCATTTCAGGGGCATATTGTGGTATCTCTTCTTCATCCGTCTGAAATACTTGTAAAAATGCGTATATAAAAAAAAATGCATATATAAAAAAAATTGTAAATAATAGATAGAAAACCCGACTGTGTCGGTTAATAGATTAATGAAAATGTTAGCCGGACCCCTGTCCGGGAAAGATACATCGAAAATACACGGCACGCAGGCCGGTAAAAAAAAAAAGAGAAGAAAATATCAATCTTGCTGTTGCGCTTGTTGCTGAGGCTGCTCCAACCCTTGAGCTTGCCCAACCTGGGTCTCAGCCGTCTGCTCCTGCAGCTGCTCCGGCTGGTTTCCCATTGGCACCCCATCCGGCTCTGACCCTAACTCCTTCTCAGCCCACTCGTCGAAAGGAGGAGGGGCAGGAGTGCCGAGTACTCGAGCTTCATAAACTTCAGAAGCATACAACGGAGGTGGAAATAGTCAAAGTCAGAGTCCGGATGGATGAGGCCCCAAGCCAGCTTCATGCGCTCCTCGCAGTCGGCTTCATTCTCTGTTATTAGGCGGCTGAGTTCCTCGTTCAGCTCCTTTTTGTGGGCCGCCTGAATATTAGTGAGTTGGACAGTCAGCTCGCTGTTCTTCTGGCGGAGGTTGGCATTTTCCTTGTCAGCTCCTTCCAGAGCTCTGAGATCAGCCTGGAGGTCCTTAACCTTAAGCTCAAGTTCATCAACTTTCTTTTTGGCCTCATCCCCAGCCAGCACAGCCTCTTTCAGTAATTCCTCCTGTTGCAACTCTCTCTCTTTAGTTGCCAAATCATATTTAATAGTGTGAAATTGACTAACGTCAATTAGGTCAAGGGCACGCTTCTGAGCGTCTCTTACCTCCTCTTGCTTTTTACGCAAGGGGACTCGGAGCCCGTCCACTCTCAGCATCACCTATGGTACCAACCGGAAAAGGAGTTAGAACTAATGATGATAATTACTTCTCATCCGGCAAAAGCAGAGCTTGAGACAAGCATAGGGCATTCGGGCAAGCATAGGGCATTCGGGTTATTTACCTCGGCAAGAAGAGAGTTGATGCGATCCAGGTTAACCTGGTGTACAGCCGGCACCGCCTCCTTTTCAGAACGGGTCAGAGTCTTGACCATTCTCTTGGCGTATTGGTTGTAGTCGGGCCGGCTGGTAGAGTCATCTGCAAAGGAAGGGTTATCTGTCAGATACTGGGCATAGGCGCCGCCTATATTCATGCGGCTGCCAGAGGAGCCCCCAGACTGGCTTGCTTGAGTTTTGACTCT
This sequence comes from Chenopodium quinoa, assembly GCF_001683475.1. Lineage (NCBI taxonomy): Eukaryota > Viridiplantae > Streptophyta > Magnoliopsida > Caryophyllales > Amaranthaceae > Chenopodium > Chenopodium quinoa. The sequence continues at coordinate 44,506 of NW_018744406.1, read as the reverse complement.
CATATGCCCAAGCGGCCAGGGGGGGTCAAAGGCAGAGGTTTTACCTTGTACAGGCTGTGGGGTGCCATCCCCCCAGCCGCATCTGAGCCAGATCCCATCCGGCTGCCCCGAGCACTCGCGAGCTGCGGCTCTTCCCTGCAGTGGTTGGCCTGGCAGGGTCAGACGTCCTCTTTGCAGGACTAGCTGCCAAAGGTGGACCCGGCAGCCTTGGAGCTTTTGAAGCCGGCTGAGGTATTACACCAGCCGGTCTTTTGTGCATGCTTGCTAATGATTTTGGCATGCCTTGGGTTCCACCCTGAAAATAGTCAAAACAAAGCAATCAGTTAGAAACAAAGGCAGATCATATGTCATCCGGTAAGAAATGGAAGAGGTTTTACTCCATTCTTGGCGGCCAGTGCCGCCTTCTTCTCTTCGATTTGCTTCTTTCTCAGCTCAATAGCTGAGAAGGCAGGTGTCTTTTCAGGAGGCACCATTCTTTTAGCTGTACCTGCAAAAAAGGGAAATTCGAGTTAGAGCGTGTATGCATAATCAGGTGTCAGAATACCGGATGGGTTAATGAACCTACTCTTTTTAAACATTGAACTTAGATTGCAAAGGGACAAGAATGACTCGTCCCTTAACCATTCCGGGAGGGGTACCCAGAACTTTGGGACGATGATTTCACTTCCGTCCTCCATCTGATGGGTCGTTTTGAGGAAGAGACCCGTCTCCATTATTTGGTCCCAGGCCTCAGACGGCACTTTCGGGAGCGCGCATTTTTTGCCCAGTAATGCCGGGTGCTTATTATACCGCCGCAGCCGGTGATTTAGGGAAGTGGAAGGCGAAGAGACGACATAAAATTTGCTCTTCCAGTTGGTCCACTTTGATGGCTTCTCCAAAGTCATCATGTATTCTTGGTTGGTGGTAAGGGTGTACCAGGCGTTCCACCCACCCGGAGCCCGGCTGAGGTAATGCATGTGTGCAAAAGCCTCCCAACTGGGGTTTACCTCCTGCAGCTCACATGCGGCAATGTACCCCAAAATATTGATCCAAGAGTTAGGAGTCAATTGCCATACGCCCAAGTCGTACCCCAGCAATATGTCCTTGATGCAGGGGTGAAGGGGGAACCGGAGGCCTGCTTTGAATGCCGCCTCATAACAGCCGAAAAAATCATCGGCATGGTCCAAGTCATCCTCCCATACGACGGTTGCATTAACAGGCGGGACTCTTATTTCCCAGTCCTTCCCAACTGGTTTCCTTTTAAAAAGAAAGGCAGGAAGGGTTGCAGTAAGGGTGACCACGTCTCTTGCTGACATGGTCATGTCAGTCGGATCCCCCTTAGCCGGCCATTTGTAGGCCTCCTCAACAATAGGCTCAGCCTCCTGTGCTGGGGCTTCAGATTCGGACCCAGACCCTTCTCCAGCAGATTCATCGCCGGATCCTTCGGCATTAGAATCAGAGTCTTCTAATATGCTATCACCCGGTGTGCTCGGACCACTCGGGGAATCTTGACGAGTCTCCAAGGTTTCTTCCAAAGGAATTTCACCAGACGGTCCTGCCGTCTGGTCCTCGTTTCTGGGATCAGCCGGATCTTCGGCTGCGTCGTCGGATTTGTAATCCGGGTCAACTGCCGTCCATCTTATCCGAGCCATTCTGTCCTGCACATGAACAGAGACGGTCGGATTCGAGGTAGGTGAAGGTTCGCCCAAATACCCCCAGACGGCAGTCCCAGTCCTAGACTCAGCCGTGCCTGGTGACCGCCTGACAGCAGTCGTAAACTGTGCCGAGTGTATAATTGAAGGGTCCATATCCTATCTATGCAACCGGAAAATTAACAAAAAGAATTGAAAAAGGGTGTAGACGGTACCTTTGGAGGTTGGAATTTGCTGAGATGGTGGCTTGAAACCTACACAGGCGGAAATTTCCGAATGTGTTTGAAGCTGAAATAAATAAAAATAGATCAGACATGTTTAATTGGAAGCTCATTTAAAAGCCCCCCAAGCGGCGGAGTCCCGGATGAGGGATAGCAGAGATGGGCTGGAAGTTGCTCAAACAACCCCCATACGGTTAAAAGCCGGATGGGGGCAATTTAATCAACGTTTGAGAAAAAGCCAAGGCTGCTCAAACGACCCCCATACGGTTAAAAGCCGGATGGGGGCAATTTGAAACAGTTTGAGCCAAGGTTGCTCAAACGACCCCCATACGGTTAAAAGCCGGATGGGGGCTATTTGTATGAGAAAAAGCTTAAGGCTGCTCAAACAACCCCCATACGGTTAAAAGCCGGATGGGGGCAATTTAATCAACGTTTGAGAAAAAGCCAAGGCTGCTCAAACGACCCCCATACGGTTAAAAGCCGGATGGGGGCAATTTGAAACAGTTTGAGCCAAGGTTGCTCAAACGACCCCCATACGGTTAAAAGCCGGATGGGGGCTATTTGTATGTTTGAGAAAAAGCTTAAGGCTGCTCAAACAACCCCCATACGGTTAAAAGCCGGATGGGGGCAATTTAATCAACGTTTGAGAAAAAGCCAAGGCTGCTCAAACGACCCCCATACGGTTAAAAGCCGGATGGGGGCAATTTGAAACAGTTTGAGCCAAGGTTGCTCAAACGACCCCCATACGGTTAAAAGCCGGATGGGGCCTATTTGTATGTTTGAGAAAAAGCTTAAGGCTGCTCAAACAACCCCCATACGGTTAGACGCCGGATGGGGGCAATTTAAACAACGTTTGAGAAAAAGCCAAGGCTGCTCAAACGACCCCCATACGGTTAAAAGCCGGATGGGGGCAATTTGAAACAGTTTAAGCCAAGGCTGCTCAAACGACCCCCATACGGTTAAAAGCCGGATGGGGGCAATTTGAAACAGTTTAAGCCAAGGTTGCTCAAACGATCCCCATACGGTTAAAAGCCGGATGGGGGCTATTTGTATGTTTGAGAAAAAGCTCAAGGCTGCTCAAACAACCCCCATACGGTTAAATGCCGGATGGGGGCAATTTGAATGATGTTTGAGAAAAAGCCAAGGCTACTCAAACTACCCCCATACGGTTAAATGCCGGATGGGGGCAATTTGAAAGATGTTTGAAAGCAAAGGTTGATCAAACCACCCCCATACGGCTAAAGGCCGGATGAGGGTACTTATGACTAGTCTGCATTAAAACAAAGTTGGCTTAAAGGGGTCCCATGCGGCACAATGCCGGATGGTAGTGAATTAAACATTCCAGACGGCAAAACGCCGGATGAGGTTGATTTTTTGGACTTGTCCCAAGCCAGCCCCATGCGGCAAAATGACGGATGAGGGTATTTTACATAATACACTCAGGCGGCAAAATGCCGAGTGAGGTCCTTAATCTAGGGGTAGAGGGAGAAAGCAGACGGTACCTTACTAAATCCGCACTCAGCGGAAGGCAGACGTCAAGTTCTTGCGAAAACCGGATGCTTGAAAGTCTTGAAAGAAGCAGCCGGTATCAGAGCTTCTCAGGAAATTTTTGAAAATAAAAAGTGCGGAGGAAAGAGGTAGCCACCCTACTTATAGAAAGAGGCAGAAGGCGAACAGTCACTTGCACGAAAATTTGAAATTCAAGAGGGGGAAGGCAGACGAACCGTCACTTACCCCGTGCACCCTACGTCTGTCACAGATGACACGTGAGATTGCCACATCTCATCTGTGAGGGGCAGATGTTTAGGGTGAAAATACCTAAGACACGTGGCCCAATAAATGCTTGACACGTGTCAATCTTTCAGCAGTCTGCAAAGGCCCATTTCCTTTGCAGACACGTGTCCCTTATACCCTTATTGAGGTACAGTTCTCCGTTACTATAAATAGAAAGGGTAGACCTCATTTATGAGGGACGGACATTAATTGCAACCACAACAAACCAAACAAAGCCTAAACCTACTGAAACGCTCTCGAACCGAGAAGCTTTTACAGTTCTTATTTCACTTCGAAAAGATACTAACTTAATCTTCGGAGGCGGAACTCCCACCCCCCATCCGGAGTCTCCGTTACTTGTGCAGGTACAGGTGCAAGAAGGAAGTCGGCTAGGTGCAGGTACAGGCGTAAGAAGGAAGTCTGCTAGGAAATTAAAACTCTCCCGAAGGACACAGAAAACCCCCAAACAACTTCCTCAATATTCATCGGAATTGGGCTTATAATATATCGTTGGAAAGGTCTTTGCAAGCCCCATCCAACTACACTACTATTGGACCCATATCATGGACAAACCAAACTGGATTGGCTGTTTTCTTAAAATAAGTTTTCAAAAACAGAGAGAAGAGAAAAGAAATTAAAACTATCCGCAACACTAGACCTTTCCACACTTTCGTTTCATTCGATTATGATTCGATGTGAAAGGTACTCATCACTGGGTTTGGTTTTGGGGAGACACAAATGGGTGTCTACAGAATCCCCCACTTTGACTGAGTTTGGAGAAACGCAAGTTTAGAAAACAAAAGTCAAAGTATCGATAGGGATTGAGAATGATTCAGAACGTTCTGCGATCCTAAATCAATCTTGCAACGCCGATACCTGCAAACTAACGTTATTTAAACAGATAAAAGAGTTAAGAAACGCGTATCTTGCACCGTCGAGCACACGTCTCTGAAAGTAACCGATTGCTATGTCCTGTTTTGATGACCTCCTACAAGCTAGAGAATGCCATCCCGCTTGAAAACTGCTACGCCCGTAACTGCTTCTAAATTTGGAAGACTGCTTCGCCTGAAACAATCCTCCTCCGCAATGATAATATTCCACATCCTAGGGAATACCATCGAAGATTATTTCTCTTGAAACAATCCTCATCCGCATTGATAATATTCCACATCCTAGGGAACACTATCGAAGATTATTTCTCTTAAAACAATCTCCATCCGCATTGATAATATTCCACATCCTAGGGAACACTATCGAAGATTATTTCTCTTGAAACAATCTCCAGTTGTTCGTGACAACTCTCCGCAAGCTAGGGAATGTTGTCGAAGATATCTTCTCTTGAAGTCACCTTCGTTTGATGCAACAATTTCCCAAAGGAAAATTACCGAAGATCCACGCCTGTCGATCTTTAAAAGTTCGCCTGAACTTTGCTCCCGCTATGCATGTACGTCGGCGTTTCCGTTTCTTTTAACCTGTATGTCGGTGCTCTTTTGCCCTTGAACCTATATGTCGGTGCTTTTTGCTAATGAGCCAATGCTTAGGCGCTTTAAGCTAAGTGAGACGATCTCTTATCAGGTCGATCACTTTATATAATCAAGCCGATTACTAAATCATGTCAAATTCTTAGAGGGGCTAACTGGCGTACCAAGGAACCCAAAAATATGTTGCAGAAGGCTAGCTCAACCTCATCAGATGGCTGGGTGCTTTGGCGTCGCTGAAAACCCATCAACGCCAAATAAATGGCCTTAGCGTCAGGCGCTAAGATTGGCGCCAGGCTCCAAGCAAAATTTGTGACGCCAATGCATAGGGCCTGGCGCCAACACGGGGATTTCCTTAAATACCCCTTTCCTCTTCATTTCACTGCTTTGTTCATCGCGAAACTGCTCGAAGAAATCCGAAAGCTTCAATTGCTCATTGCTTGCTCGTTTCTCAACCGAATTCGCTCAAATTTATTTCAAATCAAAGCTCTTCTCATCTATTTTCTTGATCTATGTAAGTTTTCTTCAAACTCACTTCAGTTTTTATGAATTCTTGGCACGTTTATTCACGAATTTCATGAAAATTCGAATTTTATGATGCTCAATTTGCCTTTGTTTGTACTACGTACTTTGTTTTTGCGAACATAGTATCATGCGGCTAGGCGAACCTTAGATACTATAGAACCTTAATTCATGATGATTCTGCACAATGTGGCATGGCTAGACGACGAGGCTCGGGTTCACGGTCCCGAAACACTAGACGGGAGCATGAGCCCGTAGAGGATGACATCACGCCTTCCACTTCGCTTGGTCGGCTTCCGTAGTGGGATGAGCGGACCTTGTTTTTCGCCCCTGTCCACCACATTTCTGAGAGGGAAGGACAGGGCACCGAGCCCGAGAGGACGCGGCATCACGGCTCTGGTTGTGATGATTTAGGCGATTTGTACAGGATGTACATCGTCAGGGATCTTGAGACGAGACTCCTGTGGGAGTCTTGCGGGCTTGCTACTCTGTTTGAGACCTCCGAGGCTATGATTGCCTCCAGCGGGGGTCATAACGTAGTGCGCGCTTTGGTGGAGTTTTTCTGGGACACCACCAACACTTTTCATTTCCCCTGGGGCGAGATGATGGTCACCCCTACGGACTTCAGTCTCATCACAAGACTGGAGTTCACCTCTGTGCCACTGCCTTTTGATAGTGGAATCGACGTCTTCTCTTCGGAGGTCGAGGAGTTGTTGGGGCCGATCGCTATTCGGGCCCAAGCTGAGGTTGAGACAACTCAGTTTAGTGCTAGAGGATTTCGCCGCTCGACGCTGGCAGCGGCTCTTGATGACGATGCGACCACCCGAGAGCAGCGGGTGCGCATCTTTGTGCTGATGTTGTTGTCGGGGACATTCTCCCCTGACAGAGGTAGTAGAGCGTTGCTTTACTACCTTCCTGCTTTCCGTGATCTCCAACGGATCAGGACTTATGACTGGGCCAGCCTGGCCTATGCTGACTTCGTTCGTGCGCTGAGGGACTCGTGTCGTCACCGGTCCTTTAGGACGAACGTCGCTTTGTCTGCCTTTTGGATGGTCGTAGAGGTAAGCATTTATTCCCTATAAAGTTTAGCTCTGCATTTTAGTTAGCATTTGCTCACACTTTTAGCTCCTTGTAGATCTGGTTCTACGAGTACTTTCCTTCCGTTGCGCCGGCGAGACCATCGCCGAGGGGATTTCCAGCGAGCGCCTCTTGGGGCGGCCAGCATGTGGACATGTCCACTACACATGTCCGGAGCCGGATCATCTCGGTACGACTTTTATCGTTTATCTTGCTCTTCCGCGGTGCTTTAGATGTATTCTTGCCTGATTGATTGCTCTTTATAGGGACCTGAGGTGGTATACCGACCGTGGGGCGATTGGACAGTCCCTGGATTAGCCGCACAGTACTCTGCTGAGCGTCGCTATTTTCTGGGGACTTATGGAGCGGTCGCGTACTTAGGAGAGAGGGTCGCTAAACAGCACTCTTTTGATATCTTCGTCGTTCCCGTCGCTCCACCACGTCATATGTTCGACGAGGCGCGGTTATCGAGCATGTCTGAGGGAGATGGTACCCCTTGGCGGTCCCATGTGATCCTCGAGCGGTGTTATGCTGAGGAGCTACTACCTTTGTTAGCTCCAGTCCCTGTTCCGGCTGAGGATGTGAGGGTAAGATTTTCTTAGCTTTACTTTCCGCTAAGTAGCCCCCAAGTAATGTTTTACTGACCTTTTCGTCTTATTAGGATGTACGGGCCGATCGAGGAGATGATTTCTCTGGCTCCCGAGGGTGAGCGCTTCGTAGAGCGGTCAATTCCTCGCCACCAGACTCAAGTAAGCCTAGTTTTTTCAGACTTTTGTGTTCATGTATCATGCATATTTACTGACTTATTTTTCTGACAGTTTTCACGCGAGGTGGTTTCGGCTATGGCACGATGCATAGATGCCTTCCGGAGCCAGCTCGTCCGGATATGGAACGCGGCCAATTGTCGTCGGGATAAGAGACTTGAGGGGCGGAGGGATCCAGCGAGGTCTAGCTTGATACGTCGTCGCACTTCGTCGGGGGGTAGAGGAGGTCGCTCTGAGGCTGCTCGAGCCGATGTTGCAGAGGGCTCGGGATCTTCTTCTGAGGGTGCTCCTGCTGCACCGGTAGGAGAGGCTACTTCGGCTTTTAGAGGTGGTGGGATGTACGAGGTCCGCTCGTCATCGCAGCAGCCTCCGCGGTCTCAGCCTCAGGTTGATCCTGGCTGGAGTGGTCCTATCTTGAGTCTTCCTCCTCCTATGGAGACTGGAGCTAGTGGAGAGGTGACTCCTCGTACGGCGCAATTTTATAACATGATGGGTCTACGTCTTTCGGCGCCGTAGTTTGTTCCTGTATATATATTTTATTTTGACTTTTTTATAGAACTTTGCCTTTGACTCATTATTTAGACACATTTTGTATTTTTATGTTTATTATGAATTTATTTATGAGTTTATTTGATTTATGTGTATATTTGTGTGTGCAAGAAAAGTGTGACAACAATTTTGCGCAAAAATTCCGTCATTTTTATTATTGATGGAGGGTATCCGACTCTCTCCCCCAAAAAAGAAAAAATAAAAAAGGAAAAAATCGAGTGAAATGTCGGGTGTTTGGAAATTAAAATAAAGTCCAAAAGGAAAAATATAAATTAAAAATATAATAGCTATATTTAATTAATTAAGAAAAAAGGATAGAAAAGATGTTTAGGAGAGTTAAACGGAGCCATAAAGTCATTAACCGACTCGATTCTAATAATAAAAACATAGGTTGAGCACGCGCGGTTGGTCTGGCAACTTGGCGCCAGCTGGCGTCACACTATGGTGCGTGGCGCCAGGTGCTACACTTAGCGTGTGGCGCCAAGCGCTGGCGGTTGGCGCCAATCACGGGGTTTTGATGCCAATTGACGCTAACTCCGTGTTTCACTCTGATTAAAATTCTTCGCAATTTGTGTATAAATAGCCCCCTGCCCAGTCGATTTTTCTCATAATTCCGGCGAATAAAACAATTCTCCTCTTTAGAAAAAATAATAATCATGTCTTTAGTCACCAAGACCTTCACCCAATACACTCATGAATGGTGTCGATCTCTTAATGCGAGGGAGAGAAAAGAATTAGATTTATTTCGCCTGGGGGGAATTTATGGCATCAAAGGGGTAGATCTTGACCTAGACTTCATACATACCGCTTTAGAATTTTGGAATGTTGATACTCATTGTTTCAGAATAGGGTATGATGAGATTAGCCCTTTGCCGGAGGAATTTTGTGCTATCTTAGGCTTCCCTGCGATAGACGTTATAGCAATCCCTAGAATAGATGCATACTATTATAAGGATTTTGAGCGCTTCTTTAATTTAAAGGAAAGGGATTTATCAAAAATAGTAGATGGCAATATAGTGAATTTGAAAGAATTTGCGCGCTATTATTTTGATAGACCTCTTTCTGAATCTTTTCATATATATAGAAGAAGGGCGTTCTTTTTTTGCATGCTTAACCAAATTTTTCTTAGTAGTGGTAAAAATAATGAGGGTCAATCAATTATAACCACTGTACTAGAACAAATTGAATCAGGGAGAAATCCAATGCCATTAATAGTTGGAGAGACTATGATTAGTCTAGACGAATTGAAAAGGGACCCAAAAGCGCCTCTTCGCGGCTCTCCAATTTTATTACAGGTAGAAAAATAATATTTTTAATTACAGAAATCAAAAAATATATTTTTGTATTGTAATAATAATTTATTTGCATTGCAATTTTTTTACAGATGTGGCTAATGGAGAGGCTAGGATTAATTAGCCCTCCGGACGACATTGAAAAATATACTCCCAATTGCTTCATAAGAAAGAAGAAGCGCATCCCTAAAATTGGGCGCCATGGGTGGAGAAAAGTCTTTGAATCACGTGATTTTACTATCAAGTGGGTCATCCCATGGTGGAAAATAGAAAGGATGGTTAGTGTTAACAAGCAACCTTTCTGCCGTCTTCCAAGCTTGTCTCGTGTAACTTATTATTATCCCTGCAGGGTAAAAAGACAATACGGCTTGCTGCAGAATATTCCTTCCGGGGATCTTCGTCCTCCCTATGAGTACCCTGTATCTCAAGAAGTAGATAGATTCGATTCTTACTGGGGCGCTAGACCTTTATGGGAAGTGATTACCCAAAAGGTTCCTCCTTCTTTGCCCAATGATGTAAAGAAGTGGTTGCTGAAGAAATCTTCGATTGATCAGGGTAGAACCGATGTGAAGAATTGTCTAGGTGACAGGGTGACTCCTGCCAAGGAACGCTTAGGTGCAAGAATTGAATTCAAAACACCTGCAATGCCTATGAATAAAAATACTACCAAAGACAAAGGAAAAAGAAAGCTAACACCACAGACAAAAAAGCTTGGGTGGAAAAGAAGCATGGAGTGTTAGCTGAAGGGGAGACCATCTACTCCAAAATTGAATGTAGGTCCTCTAAAGGATGCCTACTAGCTAAAGTCATGGATGCAGAGGAAGAAGCAGACAAGAATTGGAAAAGAACTAAAAAGGAAAAGAAATATTAAGAGTATTTCTTAGCTTTAGATTTATTAGACTTAGATTGTTATTTTCATTTAAAGTTAATTTATTTCAACTTTTATTTAAATTCCATCAATAATGTAATTTTATTTTATTAATGAAATTTCAGCTTTCAATTAAATTATTTACTTTAAATTTATTTTATTAAAGCAATGAAAATCAAAAAATTAATTTTCCAGAAATTCTTCGAGTACGGAAGTCGAAAATTTTCCTAAAAACACCGAAATTTGCCCAGATTTTATTCCCAAATTGGCGCCATTCATTGGCATTTGGCGCATGCCATTGAAGTCTGGCACCAGGCGCCAATTCCATCGGCTGGCGCTGATGACTTCTGGCTGGCGCCAGGCTCTACTTTGCGACGCTAATAATTCGCCGATTTTCTGTTAACTTTTTAATTGATTCTGGAACGCGGAGATGTCGAAAAATAAAGTGGCCGCACCCGTAAAGGGTTGCCTATGTATCCTTTCTTAAGGAATCAGGCCGAACGTAGCTCTCTTGAGTATCCTACTCAAGTAATTATGGGTTGTATTTCTTAAGTTGGTCAAGATTGGTCATGTTTGAGAATTCATTGCCATCCATATCAGTTAGTTTTGCTGCACCTCCTGATAGGATTGTCTTGACAATGTAGGGTCCAGACCAGTTAGGTCTAAATTTTCCCCTTGGGTCTAAAACATTTTTCCTTAATGCTTTTAATACCAAATCTCCTACTTTGATATTTCTTGTCTTGACCTTCTTATTAAAATGCCTAGCCATACGAGTTTGGTAACACTGAGTATGATGTAGAGCTTCTAGTCGTTTCTCGTCGAGTAGAATCAATTCTTCATATCTTGCCTTAGTCCATTCAACTTCATCGAGTTTACTCTCTAACGCAATGCGTAGAGATGGTATTTCTAGTTCGATAGGTTGTACGGCATCCATTCCATATACCAAGGAAAATGGCGTATTTTTTGTTGATGTATGGATTGACGTGCGAAAACCCCACAATGCGAAGTGAAGCTTGTCAGGCCAATCCTTATAATTTTCTGTCATTTTCTCGATGACAGTCTTCAGATTTTTATTAGCTGCCTCGACTGCTCCGTTTGCTTGAGGTCTATAAGGGGAAGAATGATGATGTTGAATGCCGTATTTTTGTAGCAATTCTTCACATTCGGCTTGAAAGTGAGTTCCATTGTCACTTATCATCTCATGTGGGACTCCATATCGACAGATAATATTTCTTTCGATAAAGAGTGCTACATTTTTTGCAGTGAGTTTAGCGTATGATTGCGCTTCGACCCACTTTGTAAAGTAATCGATTGCTACTAGTATAAATTCATGGCCTCCCGTTCCTGGGGGAGTGATTTTTCCAATTATGTCAATTCCCCATGTAGAGAATGGCCATGGCGATGTGTAGGTGTAGAGCAAAGATGGAGGGATGTGTTGTAAGTTGGCGTAAATTTGGCACTTAGGGCATCTTTTTACGTATTGATGGCAATCCCTCGCATTATTTTCTGGACTAACATTTTGCCGTTTACATGAGTGCAACATATTCCTTCGTGAACTATTCTCATTACTCTTTGTGCATCCACCTTTCCTACACATAAGAGAGCTCGATCTTTAGGTACCCTTTTATGTAGCTCATTGTCTATGAGTACATATTGAGAAGCCAAAAGTCTCAACGCTCACTTTGCTCTTTTGTCAGCATGAGGAGGGTGTTCTCCATTGGTGACATAATTGAGTATGTCCGTGTACCACGGTTCTTTTTCTTCTTCTTCTTGTACTAAGTCGTCGTCTTCTATAGCTTGGATGTATGCTGGTTTGTGCCTTTTTTCGATAGTTAGAGGCATTTGCTCGATCTCCGTGGGAATCCTAACCATTGAGGCTAATCTTTCCAAGCCATCAGCAAATTGGTTTTCTTCTCTAGGTAGATATGTATATTCTACCTTCTCTAACTGATCGGTAAGAGTTTCCAGATAGGATTGGTAAGGGGCTAAGCTTTCGCTCCTCACTTTCCACCTTTTAGATATCTGATTGATGATCAAAGAAGAGTCTCCGAATATTCTTAACTTCTTTACTCCCAATGCCAAAGCCATTTCAAGGCCTACCACGCATGCTTCATATTCAGCAGCGTTGTTGGTAACGTCGAAATCAAGCTTTATTGAGATTGGAACGTGTTCTTCTTTAGGTGTTACTAGTAGCACTCCGACGCCACATCCCTTTTAGTTTGAGGCTCCGTCGAAATACAAGGTCCAAGTATCATCTTCAGTGACCATTAGGTCTTCATCTGGAAATTCATTGTCTTGTATTAGCGTCGAGTCCTCTATTGGAAAATCTGCTAGGAAGTCTGACACCACGGATCCTTTAATAGCTTTTTGTGGCATAAAACGTACATCAAACTGGGCTAGATTTACTATCCATCTTGATATACGTCCATTGAGTGTAGATTTCTCGAATAGATATTTGAGTGGATCTAATCGGGAGACTACGAAAACGGTATGCACCAACATGTAATGTCTTAACTTAGTTGTGGCCCACACCAAGGCGAGGCACAATTTCTTGAGCGGTGTATAGCGTGTTTCGTATTCGAGCATCTTTTTACTTAGGTAATAGATTGTGTTCTCTTTGCCTTCTACCTCTTATGCTAGCATGGCTCCCATTGTCTCTTTGGTAACCGTCAAGTATAACCTAAGAGGTATTCCGGGAAGTGCTGGCGCTAATACGGGAGGATTTGCGAGATAGGCTTTGATCTTTTCGAAGGCTTTTTGACACTCGTCATCCCATATTACTGGTACATTCTTCTTGAGCATCCTGAAGATTGGTTCACATATCGTTGTCAGTTTTGATATGAACCTACTTATGTATTGCAACCGGCCAATAAATCCTCGAATTTGTTTTTCAGTCTTGGGCGATGGCATTGACATGATTTCTTTAATCTTGGTTGGATCTACCTCTATTCCTCTAGAGCTTATGACGTATCCCAAGAGCTTGCCTGAGGTGACTCCAAAAGCACATTTTGATGGATTCAACCTCATGTTATATTTTCTTAGCCTTTCGAAGAATTTCCTTAAGGTTACTTGATGGCCTGGACGGTCTTTTGATTTTACAATCATGTCGTCGACATATACCTCGACTTCTTTGTGCATCATGTCATGGAGTAAGGCAGGTGATGCACGTTGGTAAGTAGCACCAGCGTTTTTCAACTCGAATGGCATTACCGTGTAGCAGTAAGTGCCCCATGGTGTTATAAAGGTTGTTTTCTCCATGTCTTCTTCTGCCATGAGAATCTGGTTGTAACCTGCGTACCCATCCATGAACAAGAGAAGCGCGTGATTTGCTGTGTTGTCTACCAGAATATCGATGTGCGGCAAAGGGAAGTCGTCCTTTGGACTTGCCTTATTTAGATCTCGATAGTCGACACACATCCTTACATTTCCGTCTTTCTTCGGAACTGGGACGACGTTGGCGACCCATTCGGGGTATTTGGATACCTTGATGAAACCTGCAGTTATTTGTTTTTGAACTTCTTCTTTTATTTTAAGTGCTACGTCGGGTTTCATCCTACGCAAATTTTGTTTTACAGGTTTCATTCCTGGAATTAGTGGTATAGTGTGTTGAGCTATTTCTCTATTAATGCCTGGCATATCTTCATATGACCAAGCAAATACGTCGATAAATTCTTTAAGTAAGTTAATTAAATCGGTTCTTTCTTGTTTATTCAATGTTAATCCGATTTTAACTTCTCTTTTATGGGTTGAATCATTCGAGATATCAACCGTTTCAGTTTCTTCAATTACCGGTGTTTTCTTTTCGAGTGTTTCCATTGCTTTAATAATTTCTTTGTCTTTTTCATCGTTAGCTAAGAAATGCTCGTCATCTTGGGTTAGGGAGGAACACAAGAAGTAAGGAGAATGAGAAATATTATTATACTCTGAGATCATTACATCAAAGAGTGATACGTCCTCAGGGACTGGATCACTAACTATCCTAGGAGAAGAAATAAGAGGGGGAGGTGTTACTACTAAAGACTTAGACAATTCTAAAGGGGAAGACTCTGACTCGGACTCTGACTTAGACGACTCTTCAAACATCGGTCCCTGTCCTGTCGTGATTGATATCTTCCGTCTGCTTGGAGTAGTCACTTTGATAGTCTTGCGCCATCCATGTAGTGATCCTTCTGCTGGAGTAATTAGCTTCGAGGGGTCGAAGCTTTCACTTTGTAGGAGCGTTTGAATGAGAGAGGAGTTATCTTCTTCATGAGTTGGCTCATTCTTCTCTCGCCCAAACAGTAATCCCATGACGTTAAAGTCAAAGTATGGGGGTGCTTTCTCCTTATGGACGGGAGTTGGGATTTCATCAGTGAAGTAGCAATCCAAGAAAATCTTGAATCCCAGTTGCCTTATGCAGTTTACAACAAATGGCTCGGGAAATTCATGGCATGGATAGTCCTCTCCTTCTTTTATGAACTGACCATTAAGTGTAAGAGGGTACTAATCCGTTGGAATTGCTTTCTTTTGAATGCAAGCCTCTCTACGTGCTTTCAACTTGTCCTGGGCTCGCTTGAGATCTTTCCGAGTCGGTTCGAAACCAAGTCTGAAAGTATCTAATTTAGGGAGGCTAGGTGACTCCAGCGATTTTGCTATTCCTTTCTTCTTTCCTAAAGTCATTCCAGGAAAGTGTCCTTGTTTCTTCAACATGGTGTTGACAATCATGTTGGAATGGGGGTCATGGCAAAGAGATGTCCTTTCATCCTTCTGGATTAAGGAGACTTCTTCGTTAAAGCCCCATAGGTCTTCATCATCCTCGTCGTGCTCCACATTAATGATTGGATTCTCTATGGATTTGATTCTCATAGGCGAAGCATCGATGGTGATTGGAATTCCTCCAACTATGGCTTTCACTTGTTGGTGGAGAGATGAAGGGACGGCCTTTAGATCACGAAGCCAAGGGCGTCCCAATAACAAGTTGAATAAGGCTTTGATGTCCACTACTTGAAAAGTAGTAGCATGTTCTATTGCTCCTGCCATTACATTTAGGGTTATTTTGCCAAGAGCTTGACGACGAATATTATCGTAGGCTCTTATTCCTTGTGTGGACGGATTTAAGTCTTCATCCCTTATGCACAGCATCCTCACAGTTCTAAGTGGACAGACATTGATAGCCGATCCATTGTCTACAAGAGTCATGGGAACATTCATCCTTTTGCAGACTACCGTGAGGTTTAATGCCTTGTAATGTATGTCACCTTCTGGGGGTAAATCTTTGTCAGAGAAGGTGATTAAATTAATCGGACTAGGAAGGTCACTTGTAAGGAAGCTGGCTAGTCCCTCAGGAGTAGTGTCAGAATCTATCCCGATTTTATCCAAGGCATTCATTATAGCCAACCTATGTTCTCGAGATGTTGCCAGAAGTTTCCACACATTCATCTCAACTTTTGTCTTCTTAAACTGTTTAACAATGTCGTTGTCTTCGATGATAGGCATGGGAACTTGATGCATGGTGGGCATAGGTTGTGTTGAAACGGGAGGTTGCATTCTCCCGGATCTTGTGAGGACATCTATTGATGAATCTTCTTCAGCCCAAATGTCATCTGTGGTGTATGATACAGAAGGTGAAGGTCCTACTATGTCCTTTAGATAGACATCTTCTTCATCACTGTCCCAAACTCCATTAATGGTTATATCCTCTTCTTGTTGAACTCAAACTAGTTTCTTTTCATCAATCATTTTCTATACCAAATCCTTGAATTTGAAACAGTTTTCTATAGTGTGACCCCCTGATTGATGATACTGACAGTAATACCTATTTGTCCTTTTCAATGACTCGAATGGTCTCGGTTCGAGAGGTTTGACCTCACCACTCTCGGAGAGCATTTCGAACATTTGCGCATATGGATCCCAATCGGAGTGTAGGTTCTATTGTTCTTCTTGGGTTTTTCAGTGACTTGTAAGGGAAAGTATTTTGCCTCATAAGTCGTTCCCTTGCTAGCTGGAGGTAATGAGATCTTATTAGCTTCCACAAGATCTTGAATGAGGTTTTGAAACCTGTAGCATTCATCAGTGGTATGACCGTTTCCTTGATGGTATTTGCAGTAGGATTTGGGATCCCACCTTGGAGATCGCTTTTCTGGTATTGGATCCTCTGTTGGACCGATAGGTTTGATTAGTCCTTGATCATTGAGACGATCAAATATAGCATCATAGGTCATTCCTATGGGTGTGAATTCTCTTTTAGGTTTATTTTTCGGAAATGGAACCTCATCGTATTTCTTATGGAGTTCGTTCATAACTTTGAGAGCTTCACGTAGTAATTGAGATGCCTCCTTCATAGACAATGTGAGCAATTGTATATCTTCCTTACTCGCCGGTTCTGGAAGGCTATCTTTGACATCGAAAAAGATCTCCTCTTCTTTTTCTAAGGCATTGATTTCTTCAACAGGTATAATGAGAGATGAGGGGTCAATCTCGTTTTCCTCGTTGGAGATAGCCAGAGTATGAGCTAGAGGTGCATTGTCGATGCTTGGCTTCTTACTGGCAGGGGGCAACGGCAGTTTGTTATTGTCGATTAGGCCTTGGATAGCTTCCTTAAGCTTCCAACAGCTTTCAGTAGAATGGCCCCTACCTTGGTGATACTTGCATTGTGTGTTGGGGTTCCAGTTAACCGACCTCTTCTTGACTGGTGGGTCCCCAAATGGTCCAATGGGAGTTATAAGACCTTTTGCATTTAATCGATCAAATGCGGTGTCATAACTCATGCCAATAGGAGTGAAGTTCCTCCTAAATGGTTTCTTTTGTCCTTGGTTGTTCATGGCAAGAACTTCTCCTAAATTAAAGGTGCTAACATTATTTGAGTGGGCGGTTTTGGAAGAAGAAGGATTGTCGTTCTTCTTTCCTTTCCAGCCACTGTTGGAGTTATTGTTGGCAGCTTTTGACTTAGCCAAGTCATCTTCAATATTGATCCCAATGTCATAAACGGCCTTGAAAGTATGGAGATTATTCTGATATTTGAGATGCTTGGAATATTTTTCTTGGATATTTTTTATAAACAGTCTCACAGACTCTTTTTCACTTGGCACCTCAATCATTTTAGTTGAGGTTTCTCTCCACTTGTTAAAGAAAGAGGTGAAGCCTTCATTCTCTTTCTACTTGAGGATTTCAAGTTCTCTATGGTCAGTCTTGACTTGAATTTTGCACTTGTACCTATCAAAGAAAGCATTTGCTATAGACTCCCAGGTAGAGATCTTTTCTTTCTCGAGAGAAAAGAACCATTGTTGGCAAACGGTCTCGAGAGATAGTGAGAAAAGAGAAGGAAAGACCTTCTTATTGATACCCTTGATACTCATTATTGTTTCAAATGCTCTTAAATGTAAGTAAGGGTTGTCAATTGCTCTGAATTTTGGGATGTCATTGGCGTTGAATTTCTGCGGAAGAAGATCCTTGTCCACCGAGACCCCTTGTGATGTAAGCTCTTGAAACTTGTAGTCGCTGGACAACTTGCTTAGGCTCTCTTGCATGAGGTCCATTTGTTGTTGCTTCACGGGATCATCGATCCTAAGTGCGAGAAGCTTCAATGTCTCAGTCACAGTAGCCAGTTGGTTCTTAAGATCATTGACTTCTTCTTGAGTTGCCATTATAACCCTAGCTTTTCTCTTGCGAGCTATAGGTTTGTCGAAAAGTTGGACTTGTACGAAGAGGTTATCTTTGATTAATCGTCCTTCCTTTCTTGACCACGCGCTGTAAATTAAACCATTTTGCGTTTTAATTACTTGACTCGAATCATCTTGACTTTATGGTTTATTTTAAGGGAAAAAAGAAAAAAGAAAAAAAAAAGGTGCATATTTTTGGCAAAAATAATGTACATATTTTTAGGGAATTAAGTATTATTATTTTTATTGGAGGATTAATATCCGACTTACTTCCCTAAAAAAAGACGGAAAAAACGCGCACACAAGACTCTCTTAATCATGGTCAAAGTATGTGTATTGGTGTGTGCGTTGAGTGTAAGTGACATGCTTGGACTCTTGTGTAAGACCATGGGACTTAGTGCCTAAACTCGATCATTGATTCAATTAAACATTATTGACAGCAAAATTAACTGAATTAAACAGAAAACTGATTAATTAAACCCTAGGTGATGACTCGACAAATAATCCGAACTGTCGGCCAAGCGACAGGACTGGCGTCACACTGTGGAGCTTAGCGCCAGACAACATAGCTGTCGTCAGGCGCTACACTCCACCATGTGGCGCTACAGCTCAGACCATGGCGCCAATATTGGAACTTCGGTCTGGGACTATTTTCGGTGTTATTAGTCAACTGGGGTATGCCTAAAGTCGTACTAGGTCAATTCCGATTAAAATATTAGACTTTATTGACTCTAATTAATTAATTAATTAATCAATTAGACAAAGTTCTTTAAGTCATTAATTCATTTATTTAGTCTTAACACAAGTCAACAAACGGTTAAGAGAAACATAGAATATATATGCACAACAAATAATGCACAATTAGTCAAGTAGGCACAATATGATGCAATGAGTTCGCATCCTAACCATGGCTCTAGTTCTCTAAAGTTCGGGATATGGTTTAGTCAAAGAGGGTCCATGGTTAATTGTCCAGATGCACCGCGCGGAAGCCTAACCGTGAAGGGTTGGCGCGAGTGGATGGGACACCGCGAGTTTTAGAAAAAACTCGCTTCCATGGTTTGGTGAATTCAACATCTCGGATGTACCCTTTGTTGCACGGAGCGTTCAATCGGGTAGATGAAGCATGAATTCCCAGAGGGTTATGTCCATATGTAGAACACATATGGGTTTCAGAAAAGTGAGAAAAAATTCAATCAGGAAGTAGAATCGAGCAAACAATACGAAAAGTCGGTCGAAATTAGAACGCATATTTCTGGCTCGGTATTGGGGGAAATTGGCGCCAGCAATCAGAGACAAGCGCCAAATTTTAACTGTAGCGCCTAGCGCCAATACTGGCGTCTGGCGCTACGGCTAAAAGTCTGGCACCAAGCTCTTGCCCCTGACGCTACTTCACACATGCCTCAACAGCTTTCTGTGCTCGATAAAATTTTCCAGTTTCGCGCGGTGTTATTTCGGTCCTAGTTGTGAAAGATATTTCTCAAATTTCCTACGTGTAAAATCCTATGTTTTTAACTCATTACGGATGGTCTTTCCAATGAGATCTTTTTTATGCATATGACAATAATGTTAATCAAAATTACACACATGAAATACTTAGAACTTTTCGAGTCTCATCCACCCATTCTAAATCATTGCCGAAACAAATTCAGGAATTAAAATAGAAATCCTCCCCAGTGGAGTCGCCAAAAACTGTAGGGAATAATTTCAAGCTTTTAAAATCCCACTAGCTTGAACCCCACTGTGATCATACACTAAAGTACGGTGGCGTCCAAAAGGGAAGAAGATAGAGCAAAAGAGTCGCCAACAAGTTTTTTAGGAACTTGTAAACCGTTCACAGGGTGAAGGTAACACCCCTTAACAATCCAAGAGATCGTCAACTCCATAAGGTCATGAACCAAATAAGGGTTCGGGGATGAAGGTACAAATCCAACCTAAAAGAGATTGAACCTGCCCTAATAATAGGCCTCTACTTTATTCTGATCGTATTCATGTGCGCTTTGTGATTAATATGAAATCAATAGAATTAACCCTAAACCTGTTTATCTATGTTGGTTGAATATAATGCACAAATAAACTATTATTGGCGATCACTTGAATTATAATCACAATTACCCCTAAACAAGATTATTAATTATCTTATTAAACGTGTGTACAAGTACCAATTCCCTTTAAACATGCATAAAGGTGTGATCAAGCAATAACAAAATAAGCATCAAGCAACATAATAAATAATCATGAACAAAATAATAATAATAATAATAACCATCATCAAAATAACAATTATAATAATAATCATGTTCATGTTAATATTAAAGCATAATAATAATAGCAAGATCCTAGGCATGATACTAACAAGATTAATAACAAACCCTAGCATGTCACTAAGGAATAAAAATCAAATCTTTAACCCTCACATGATACTTACAATCACAAATATTAGGAAGAACATAGGAAACATCATAACAATCATATTTAATATTAAAATTACCCTAGACATGATACTAGGAATATCATAATAACAATATAAACATGATTTCTACATCATAACATCAATAAAAACAATAAAGTACTTACTTTGATGTCTCGTACCTCTTTCTAATAACAAAATACACACGTTAGTAACTTCAAGGAAAATAATAATCAAAACAAATTAAATTAAATAATTGAAATAGAGATTTGGGACCAAACCCTCAGAAATTAAAACCTTTCACGTCTAGGGCGAAGGCAACTTCGAATATGGCTAGGTGTTTCTAGATCTTGAGAATGCGGAATTTTATATGAGAAAACCAAGTTTAGGGAGGAGATGAATGAGACAGATGAATACTGAAGAATAATGATTGTTGATGAATGATGGATGTAGATGATTAAAGGTGAATGAATGTAGATGATGATAATCGGTGAATATAGGTGAGAATTCGTGAATGAAAACGGAGTTTTAATACGATATTTATAGAGAAAATCAACCAAAAAAGATAATTTAATAAAACAGAGTCTGACGCTCAGGAAACAGAGCTGGCGCCAACCCTGGCTAGCTGGCGCCAGGCACCAGCCTTAGCGCCAGGCGCCAATGGCTAGCGTCAGGCCTGGTTCCAAGCGCCAAGGCCTGGGGTTAGGCGCCAAGCCTGATACCAACGCGTTTTCGAAAATCCGATAAGTTTACCGTACTGGAGGATAAAATAATATAATTTCTTCGAAAATGCTATTTGATCTTGATTAAAACTCTAAAAAGTCAACAAAGTCAACTTATCAATGCTAATTGAATTAGGAATGAAAAGAACCTTCTAGAAGAATCTAGAAGACTAAAACCATTCCTAATTGCATTAGGAATGATAAATCATATTAGGCCCTCCCCTAGATCATTGGGTCGTACATTAAGCTCAAACCGGGCCCAGTTTGGTAAATTGACCATAACTTCCTCAATATTCATCGGAATTGGGCTTATAATATATCGTAGGAAAGGTCTTTGCAAGCCCCATCCAACTACACTACTATTGGACCCATATCATGGATCAGCCAAACTAGATTGTCTGTTTTCTTAAAATAAGTTTTCAAAAACAGAGAGAAAAGAAAAGAAATTAAAATTATCCGCAACACTAGACCTTTCCACACTTTCGTTTCATTCGATTATGATTCGATGTGAAAGGTACTCATCACTGAGTTTGGTTTTGGGGAGACACAAATGGGTGTCTACAATAACTATAATTTATACCGAAAAATATTAGGTAAGATGTTAAGTCCCGATTATGGTTGGAAATTTGGAATATCACCGTGTCATAAAAGAAGCATTACAAAGCATTCTTAATAGTAAATAGATGAAGGATAATGATTGAGTAAAATTAATAGGAAAAATTGCTCCCATTAATCTGCTTAACTTTGCCTCGTCCACCCAAATTAATTCAGGCTTTCGATCATTATCTATCACTCCCAACTTTAGGGGGTATTAATTTCTATTGCACCACAATGACTTGCAAACAGTTAATCAGGTAAACACTGTTGACTTGTGTTAGTTGCACACGTGTCACATCATGATAGGTTAAAAAAAAAAACCACGCAAAGCCACTTCCACCACCACCACCACCACCCTCAATCACACCGAAACCCTAACCCCATCCCTCAACTTCACCAGCAGACGGTCGGCCAACCTCCGACTTCCACTAAAAACCACCAACCTTACTCCACCACCACTCCTAGACTCTGGAAACAACCAAGTACAACCGTTTTTGTGGCTAATTATCGGGGAATGGGGTGCCGTTTTCGTGGCTAATTGTCGGGGAAGGGGGTGAAATTGAGGGTGAAGGAAAGGAAAGGGATGGGTTTCGAGGGCAGGGGAGGGATGGGCGCCATTTTCCGGCAACGAGGGAGGGGTTTTCGGGGGTGGGGGAAGGGAAGGGATGAGTTTCGAGGGAAGGGGGAGTGCTGGGCGGCGGTTTCCGGGAGCGAGGGAGGGGTTTTCGGGGGTGGAGGCCGGGAGGGAAAGGGTGGGTTTCGAGGTAGGGGGAAGGCTGGGCGGCGGTTTCCAGCAGCAGGAGAGGGGTTTTCGGGGATGGGGCTGATTTTCCGGCGGAGTGAGGGTGGCAGTGTGGTGGTAGCTACTGGTCATAGGTGGTTTGTGGTTTTTTTTTTGTTTTTTTTTTAAAAAAAAATTAAGCCAATCATACGCTGACACATGTCTAGATAACCTATTACATCAGGTTGGAATAATGTTGGATGACCTGTTGGGTGCAATAAAAATTAATACCCCCTAAAGTTGGGAGTGATAGATAATAATCGAAAGTATGGATTAATTTGGGCGGACGAGACAAAGTTTAGAATAATGGGAACAATTTTTCCAAATTAATATTGTGATGTGAAAGAAAATTTTCATGTTCTCATTTATAGTAGATATTATACTTTCTTGATCCATGAAGTTCTTCTCATTTATAGATACACATTATTCCAAGGAAAATAATGGGGTAATGTGACTTGGTCCATGTGTTTTACCTTATAATAATGAGAAAGATAGAGTGTAATAGTAAGAACCGATTTGAAAAAGTGGATTGTGGTGGAGTAAAAAAAAATTGAAGAAAAGGTGGAGTAAGAAATTAGTACGGTCTATTCTTTGACAAAAAAAGAAATAAAGTAAAGTGAAAAGTGTTTCATGGAAGGAGTGAGCTCCAGTTTCTCTCATAATGAGAAACAAAAAATTGTTTCTCAAGGGGTAATTAAGTAATCTCAACTAATTAATGAAGGACAAATATGTAATTTGCTTTGTAATTGAGTTAACTTCATGAAACTCTAGTTAACTTGCATCACTCACACCGTCAACAATCATCCTTCTTCTTCCTCCTTCCTCCTTTCTCTTTCCTCCTCCATTGAAGCTCACATCAAAGGGCCAAAAACATTGAAGACGGTGACATTGAAGATGACCCATCCGACGCCGATATAAACGAAAACATGTCCTCCATTGAAGCTAAGCTTGAAACTTGATTTCCTCCTTACTAAGTTTTCGAAAATCTCTACATTACTAAATTTCCGAATTTTCCTTATTATTCAAAACACCAAATTGGAGCTCATAAACCAAATCGACTCTTCAAAATCAAATGTCGAAGCTGCTCGTACTTCGATCTACTCGTATCTCGACCTCATCTGTCTTTCCACTACGAAATTTGACCAAAAACATTAACACTTTGGTTTTATGTCGTTAACGTTGTTCAATGTTGCAATATTAGACTGGTTGGGTTGTTTAACCCAAGGTTAGTGGCCAGCTGTATTTGGAGTATATTTTAATATTTGTCACGGTACCCAAAGCAAGTTAATTACAAAAAATGCCACTATATTTTTTGGATGCTTTTATAGATCATTAACTGTTGACATATTTGTATACATGCATGTCATCATCATAATATTTTGCTTATTTAGATAATGCTCCGAGATAAGAGTCCAGGAAAGAGAATGGGTTAAACATCGTGTTACTTATATGGTACACCCGACTCTATAAATAAAATTGTTTGGTGTTGCCCTCTTGGCTATCCTTGTTGGATCCATGATCATACATTATGGTTTATGAATCATGGCAAGAAGGCTATAAGTCTATAACAACAAGCACTAGACCTCAATATATACTACATTATGATAATACGAAGTATTATATTAATATCTTATGTCCAAAAATTAGATTATAATACGAAGTATGTGTTTGAAAAAAATGGGTGAAAAATGCGGTGAGCGTGGATCGAACACGCGACCTTCAGATCTTCAGTCTGACGCTCTCCCAACTGAGCTACCCCCGCAATTTAATAAAATATGTTTAATTACTGTGGACCTTGAATGTATCATCTATTTTACAATAGAAGAATCATCATTTTATGGTAAAGTTAGTGTTTAATTTTTTATTTTATTTTAATTTTTAAGTTTTTTGGGTGAAAGTGTTTAAAATATTTTGAGTTACACTTTGCAAACTTTGAGGATTCAAGTGTTCAAAAATATTATTTTAATAAAGCATAGGTGTAAAATAAATTTATGTTGAAATTAATTCGTACAAGATCAATTATACACGGAGGAGTCACGGAGATATATACCGCCATTTAAATACTTTTATACACATTCTTTTTAAAAGTTCTCTAGACACATATTAATACCGCCATTTAAATACTTAATCATCTAGAGTTTTAGACTAGATAGACATCTATCAAATGATAATACCTAATACATACTATATTGCTTGATCTAAATTTCATAATTTTCTTACAGTTATTGCTTTGAATTATTGATTCTCAATTTTATTTTCTTATATGCAAAGTATAATTTTGATTAATATGATATATATCCAAGATTCTTAAGTTAATAACTATTTTAATATAAGATTTATTAGTTTATTGTGTATACAATAAAATAAATAATTAAAGTTTCTTATAATATTATTTTTGTGTTTTATAAAAAATAAAATAATAATGAAATAAATAAATAAAAATTATTATGCTACTTTTCTTCAAAAAAAAAAAAAATTTATTATGCTACCATTGTGCTTAATATGCATTACCCCATTGCATTAAGTTAGCTTTCTCTCATGTAAAAGATCATCTAATATAATGTTCAATTCTCCTAAATTTAATACAGTCGCTATATGAAGACATCAATAGTCCATCCGTACGTAAATTGTATGTGAAAATGTGGTAAAACGTAAACATCTCCATAAATATCACGTAACGAAGACCCAATGAGGTAATGAATGCAAGGTTACGAAGGTTGTTTTTAGCTACCATCAGTCCATTATTATGACACAATTCTTTTACCCTATAATCATATTCATGTCGACATTAAATCATATAAACCAAACATGATTAATTATTTGCTGATGAACTTCTAATTAAAATTAAAGTCTATGTACGAGTGAATGAATTTGGTAATTCATGACTTCATGTCTTCATGTTACTGAAATACTGAGAACACTGACACATATACTATTCGAATATAATCCTGGTCAATCCGACATGTAGGGAAATAGTAGAGGAATTCTTGAACTCTAACTGTTAATAAGGTCATAATCGTCCATTTACTTTTACCGCACTTGTAAAAAATAATTTCATAATACATGTTGATACTTCATTATACTTTAGATAGTATCAACATGATACCAACCACCTTATTCACTGATACCAACGAACGTAAAAATATTTTGTTGGTATCGATGTGATTTGTTATTGGTATCTTGTGAAATACCAACATGTGCAGTGAGTCCAAGAATTCCTCGGGTATAGTAGGTTTTTTTTTTTTTTTTTTTTTTTTACATGTGTTTAAAGAGGTAAAATAACCTAAAATAGATAATTAAAAGAGTGGGAATTTGTAGAGGATTGGTTGGTCCATAAAATTATGGACATTTCTACAAATGCACATGGTGTCACCCTGATGAAGTAATTGAGCATTATGAACTCCCTAAGTCATATCGTTGAAGTTTTATTATTAAGATAAACAATTATTTAATTTAATTTTGTTTATAATTGAATAAGATAGCCCAACAAATACCGAGTATATAAAATTGACAAGGCATTTTAGACTCATCAACATTTATACATACTTAGGTATGTGTTGAAGAAAAATAATTAATAATCACATTCTCATTTCTTTTAATTATCACATTTAGTTAACACAAAACATGCATGTTATTTTCATCATGTTGGTTGGGTCAAAAACAAGCCAAGTTTGACACAATAGTGTTTGATGAGTTGGTTGACAATTAAATTCAACTCGAATTGATCATATGGTAATTGGTATCACAGATTTAAATGGTTAATAAAGTTCTATGTCACATTCAGGGTCATTTTTTTTTTTTTTTTTTTTTTGAAGAATGTCACATTCAGGGTCATTTACATCATTTATTATTGATTTAAAGCCTTTTTTTTTGTTTTTTCTTTTTACTAAATTCAGCTGAACTGAAATGATTGGAGCTAAACTGAACTAATTGGAACTAAACTGAACTAAACTGAGCTAAGCTGAAATGAATATTTTATAAGAGATGGAAATTAAGAGTTAAACTGAACTTAACTGAACTTAACTGAAATGATTGGAGCTAAACTGAACTGAAATGAGCTGAACTGAATATTTTATAAGAGATGGAAATTAAGAGTTAAACTGAACTGAGCTGAAATGAATATTTTATAAGAGATGGAAATTCAGAGTTAAACTGAACTAAACTGAACTGGTTGGAGCTAAACTGAACTGATTGGAGCCGAACTGAACTGATCTGAAATGAATATTTTATAAGAGATGGAAATTAAGAGTTAAATTGAACTGAACTGAAATGAATTGAACTGAACTGATTGGAGCTGAACTGAACTGGCCCTTAATGTTACTTTTGATAAAATGAAATATGAAACATCATTTAACTTTACAATTTGCATTTCAAATAGTTAAGAAAATTTACATTAGCTTAATTGGAAAGAATGAAACTAGAATTGTATAAGGAAGATATCGCGAAACCAATTAATAACAAAAAGATTTATTTTCAAAAAACCCAAATGAAAAGATAAAAGAAATATGATTTTTGACGGCTTTCCACTATATATCTATTAAGTAACATGGATGCAATGTGTCACTATTTATGTTTGTCTTAGGGCCTTTTCTCTTCAGCTTAATTTCAGTTTAGTTCATGAGTTCAGCTCCAATCAGTTTAATTTAATTCAATTCAATTCAGCTCCTAATTTCCTTCTCTCATAAACAGTTCATTTCAGCTCTACTCAGTTCAGCAAATCAGAACAAACTCTTAATTTAAGTTATAGATATATATAGACTTTAAATGATAATAAATTCTTATATGTGGTTAACACCACCATTAGTTGGTAGTATGTCACTTTACTTATAAGAAATTAATGGGATGATGGGGTTACAACGATGATCAAATGGGGTTACTTGCACACATTAGGGACATCGCAATGTAAAAATGGATTTGTCATTACAAATTAATGAAGTTATTTTGTAATACATACTCAAAATTATAGAAAGAGGCTACTTAAATGAATAAATGGATTTACTTTACAGAAAAAAAAATGGAGTTACCCTTATAAACAAAATAAAGATTATGTTAATGAATACGGGTTACATTACTCTTATAAATAAATAAAGGAAAGACCAATTTTGGATTATTCTGCAATGATCTCAACTTTAAGGTGCGTTTTATTTCTTCGGTCCCAAAAACCGGTAACCTGATGAAGAGGTTAAATTTTTTTTAAAAACAAAATTATTTGACACATGTCACATGTTAATTGCTTCAAAAAATTAAAATAAAAAAAAATTAATTTTTAATAAATTAAGAAAAAAAGGAAAAAAAAATTAAACCTAAGCCAACCGCAACCACCACCGTCGTGGCCACCTCGCCCCATCCCTAGCTCAAACCAACCCCCTCCCCCGGCCCTCACCATCAATTTGCGACCAGCTTCCCCTCCCCCAACCACGAAATACCTTCCCCACCATCGATTTCCCACCACCCTACCACACACTTACGCTTTTATTGGCAAAATCGTTGATGTAGTGCACAGAATGGAGGGGAAATAGGTTGAGGGAAGCCGATTTTTAGGGGGTAGGGAAGGGCGATCTATTTGAGGAGTCTAGGCAGGGAGGGCAAACGGTAAGGGCAATGGTATGGGAGGGAAATGGTTGCGAGGGCGGTGCTATGACTATGAAGGTTGGTGGGGCGGCGATTTTCGGCCTAGAAGTAAGGGAAGGGGGCCGAAATTAGCAAGGATTGGGGAGGGGGTGGTTCGGTGTGGGTAGGGGAGGAGGATGGTCACCGCCGGTGATTGTGGGCTGGTGGTGGCTTGGTTTTGCTTTTTTTTATTATTTCATCTTTCTTTTTTTTTTGGACAATTCACAACCTAACACATGTCAGATAACCTGGAATATTAGGTCATTGACTTCTGTTGACCGGTTTGGGATTAAAGAAAGAAAGTGTAGGTGAAAGTTGGGATCATTGTAGAATAATTTAAAGTTTGAGATTATTTAAAGTAATTTGGTCAAAGTTGGAATTATGAAAGTGTATTTTTCCATAAATAAATGTAGGCAAACCATACGTCAGCAAGTATCACAAACAAGATTAATTAGTTAAATTACGGAGTTATTGTTATTATTTATTCAAATAAAATATTCTTCAAATTAGAGTATAAAGTTTCTTGTCATGCTTATCATATATCAAAATATCAATACTCCGTAATAAATTATTGTTCGCTCTCAAATATTGACATTATTGTCTATATCAATTTCATGATCCATGAAATCGATATTATTTTTCTCATGTATAAGCTCAAGCCCTGTTCTCTTCACCTTAAAAAAAATAAATAATAAAAAAAAATTAGTATACAATAATTTTGATTTAATAAAAACCAGTAAATTTACTAGAAAAATCAATCAAATTAATTTCACTTCAATAAAAATAAGGAAATTTTGGCATTTGATACCACTAAAATGACCCTATTTCACATTTGCTACTTGTTTAAAATTTTATTTTATTTTACTACCACCCAAATCCCACATTGTTAAATATCACTACCTCTTGCCTTATGTTGTTACTGTTTCTGTTAGTGGAGCCCAACCACCATCCAACCATCCTCACTGCCACCTTACAACCACTTCTACCTCCTCAACCACCCTTACTGCTAGCCCCTCTCCTCGCTTTGGCGCCTAAACCAATGACATCATTGCCACCCGTGACATCAATCGCCATTAGCGCCACTACTAGCGTGCTTGTTGGCTATGGTGGTCAAATTTGGTAGTCGAATCCAAATCTAAAACAAACATAACCAAATTCAACCTCCGGCCACCCATAAATCGACACCCTACCTTAAACCCATTTGTTTAAAACTACTCTAAAGGGATTTTTAGGGTTTCGTTTTTACCCGTTTAGGGTGGTTTCGGGGCAACATGGGCAGGGGAAATGGAGGAGGTGGGGGAAGGTTGAATTTGGTTTTGGCAGTGTAATGGTGGAGCGCCTGATATGTGGAGGTCGGTTTGGGCAGTTTGTGATTGATTGGGCGACACTACTGATTGGTGGTTGCTGCGACGGTTGGTGAGTGGTGCGGTTGTGTGAAGTGAACTACTGCTGCTGATATTGTTGTGTTGGTTGGGTGCTGATGTTGGAGTTGTTGGTGTTTGTGTGAGTATAGAGGGAGGTACGAGGTGGCTGTGAACATGGGATGTGAGTAGAGGTGGTTATTGGACAGGGTAGCCCAATGATAATAGGATCAGGGCCAAGCTTATAGGGCTTTTAATGGACAGGGCTATTAATAGACAGGGCCCTTATTGGGTAGGGTCAATATAGGGCCAACATGTTTTTTTTAATTTAGTTGATAAAGAAAATACATAATGTAAAAATAATTATATAGATTAAATTGTATTCATATGTATTTAATAATGGCTTTGTCCAATATTTATTTTAATTGATATTTTGTAGGCCCGCCTATTATCGACCCACGGCCCGCATTGTCCCGACCCTATATTGGCCCTATAAAATGTAACCCTCTTTGACCCTGACCCGCAACCGACCAACACCGATCCTAACCCGACCCGCCCAATAACCAGGTCTAGATGTGAGGGTGATGCCACTGAAATTGTGTGGTGATGGTGGTTGGGTTGAGGTGCGATGTGGCTGCTTGGTGGGCAGGTATAGGGAGAGGGGAGGGGGAGTGGCTGGGAAATATATTTTTTAAAAAAGTTTTTTTTTTCTTTTTATTTTTAATAAATTAAATAATTATTTAATGAAATGATGGTCCCCACTTAACGAAACTTTAACGGGTTCTGTTAAGTGGTAGCAATATTTAACAATGTGGGATTTGGTTGGTAGTAAAATAAAATAAAATTTTAAACAGGTATAAAATGTGAAATAGGGTAATTTTGAGAAAAAATTCCGGCATCAGAAACCCATGAGAAATCAATAAATTATCGTTTGATGATTCTCTCCAGACAGCTTCACTCCGCCCGGCTGCCCTCTCTTTCACAAACAAGGAGTACACTCATTTTAGTGGTAGTAAATGTCAAAATATCTTAAAAATAATTAATTTCATTTCAACAAAAATAAGGTAAAAAGAACAGTTTAGGGCCTTAACAAATGGATGGAAATGAAAATAAATATTGTAACTTAATATATTCTCTTTATAAAATAGTACATATCCCATTTATCTATAGATTGAGTTGATTCACTAGAGATTTCTATGTTAAATAAAATGAAAAGAACATATTAATTGTTTGATGATTTCTGGTACACGTATATGTTTATTGATGGAAATATATAGTTATTGATGATTGACATTTAGTCTTTTCCGCTTTCTTACACACAATTGAATGTTACTAAAATATTTTTTTTAAAAATTCTTTATAAATTAAAATTGTAAAGGTTCTAAAGCAAAGACTTAAAAGTTTCAAGTGCTAATATATATTGAGGCCTATTCATATCGTGGTACTTGTTAAAACCGTTTTATAATTATTAAATCTGAATATTTTATACGAGTAATTTATATTCACTATAAATTAAACATGCATATTAATAATTAAGGTGTCACATTGAGAAAATGTACTTTATATTAATCATTTTTTTTTATTGGTAAGGAGAATGACCCCTACCAGGTCGGAATCTCTCATTGGTCCTCCCGACCCGGGTTAGCGGGCTAGACACTTTAGAAGTGAGGGCGAAATGTAAGAGAATCCCCACCCCCAAACTGTCTCTAATGGGGTTTAATCCCACAACCTTTTGACTGTGAGATACAAACTTGAGCACAGGTGATAGGTATGATAAGTCCATAGACCATAGTGCTTGCCTTATCGGGGTACTTGAGAAATTGTGTTGCTTAATAGTCGAACCTTGTTAGAACGTACATGTACGAATTGAATAGCGAACAATTTAGTTAAGCTAAACTAACCAACTTACAGTTAGTTGACTGGTTCTTTCATTTATATTTATCGTTAAATATAGTTATAAAAACCTTTCTTTATTTAAGGAAGACTAATTCTAAGCAGTCAAATTCACATATCGTGTGATTTTTGTTGACGCTACTCATAGACGTAGACCCGCCCGCAGTTAAGGCCCTCTTAATTAAACACCGCGTTTTTGAAGTCAACATATGTTTCTTTTTTTCTTTTAAGAATTTTTTCAAGTCAAGATTTAGGACATGCATTTTGACATTTCACCCTCTTACGTCTATATATACTTCATTCCATGCAACTCTAAATTACATCCTCTTCTATATATTTCTATCTTGTTTTCTCTCTAAAAAACTTATTTGCTTTACTAGTCTTATTCTCATATCAACAAGTCCGATTTCCATCCTTGATCTATTACTTCATTCAGAAGAGTCGTGTTGTTGCTGGTTGAGTATTCGTTTAAATTTTACAACCCACGTGGAATTTGTCTCTCACCAAGCTCATTCCTAAATTCCCTTTATTACCCTGATCTCCTCAAGTTAACTAATTTAATTATTTTTTGTATGTACAATATTGTTGAATTTGAGATATAATGGCAATCAACAATAAGATGGTGTGTTTTGGAATGTTATTCGTTACCTTTTATCTTATTGTGACCACTGAACTGATACACACAACTATGGCGGTAAGAACCCTAGAGGGTGAGCCCTGGATAGCAAAAGCTCTTGTGTTCAATGCTCTTCCTAAGGGTCCAGTTCGATCATCTAAGTCATCCCCGTGCACATATATTCCTAAGAAAGGCCGAGGAAGATGTGCTATGGAATTACACAACGACGATGTTGCACATGTAGATCATGTTTATACAATACCTAGTTTCCCTGATGTTATTGGTAAGTTTGGCATGGCTTTGGGTAGGAAGATCAACTAAACTCGTCGTAAACAAAATCCAAGCTCTTAAATATATTGGGGGAGTACGTATAATATTTTTGCTAATCTAGGTTGACTGATTCAATTAAGAGTACGTCAATCAAGAGGAAGTGTAGATTTTTTCTAACCTTAACATATTTTTTATGCCCAAGATTTCTAAGAAGTTCTGGAGCTCATTCATTGATTCATATACATCTAAGTGTATATATATGCAATTATACAAACTCTAGGTCGTTGATGATAGCATGTTTTGTTATTATAATACTATGTAAAGTATGCATGCCTACCATGGCCTATTGATATGCAACACTGTTATTTATATTGGAATTTGTTAATTTATGTATTCTTTAAGGTTGCAATAGTTATATATGTGTGATAGTATTACGTACTTCTTATGATGCAGACCATTTAGTATTTTTTTTTTTTTTTTTTACAGTGAGAACAAAGAAAAGAAAAACAAACAAACTTAAAAAGACCAAAAAAGAAACTCCCGAACACGAGCCTTCCCAGCCAACCAATGCGCTGGAGAAACCCATTGCCTAGGAACTTTTCGAATACTGCAGGCCTCAACAGTAGCCAAAAGAGCCCGAATATCCTGAATTAACCAGCAGAGAGAAATTTCATCGCGCTTTTTCTAGGCCAACGTCATACAAAGTGGTTCACAATCAGAGAAAATAAGGATTCTACGAAAACCCCTTGCGTGGACATGTCGTAACCCCCAATAACAAGCCTGTAACTCGGAATGGAGAGCTGAAGAGGAGAAAGAAGCACGAGCTCCCCCTCCTCGCACTACAGGCGAATCACAATCTCGAAAAATCCAACCCGCATCAGCCAAATTGTCCAAGGATGACTAGGCCCCATCACAAATCAAATAGATATCAAAACCTGAAGCAATCTCCCGATAAAGAGTAGCCACCACGCCTGAACTAGGAATCTTAGGCCGAAGATCCCCCGAGGCAGGACGGCCCTGGAAATCCTGAGCTTGTTGACCCCGCATAAACCATTGAGAAGTAAGAAGCAGAACATCATCCCGCGAGACTGCCTGTCGAAACCTGATATTATTACTCGAAAGCCAAATAGCACATAAAAGAACGAAAAAACTGTTAGTGTTTGGTGAGTTCCACCCACCGCGGAAAAAACCCGAGCCAAGGATCACGCTCGCAATAAATAATATCACCAATGCATAAATAAACATAAAAGGGAAAAATAAGAAATTTACCTTTGGCGAGTGCTTCGCCCCACAAATTGGGCTCTTACTTGAGAAGCTTAGCCCCAAAAATACGAGAGCCTCCGACGGAGATCCACCCGCAAAAACAACTACCAAATTTTAGGTCAGTTACCTCGAGGTTAGCGAGGTCCGACCAAAACCCGAGTATTATGTGAGTTTAAGAGTTTTTGCTAATGCAATGCTCTATTGAACTCCTACTCAAGCACTCTTCCCAAAAAACCCAAGATGGGTATTTATAGGGAAGAGGGAGAGTGGGAATTTCTATCCCATCAATGTGGGAGCATGAAATTCCACAATTTATTTTAAAGCTAAATTAAAATAAATAAGCAAACTAATAATAAATCTACAAGTGTCATTAATACATGTAAAGGGAAGTGAGGACCACTTGGAGAGTTGGGGACCATACTTGCTCCCCACTCCATACTCTCCGTGTGCCACATGTCCCTCACCCACTTTTTTCCCATTTGCTTCGGCCCTACTACTCGTGCCTTAGGCCCAGCCGAAGCCCAGCCCCCGCACTTGGAGTTGCGGGCTGCTGCTGTGGCTAGCAAGCCATGCACTCCAAGTGCGGGCTGCTGCTAGTATATTGCACACACCATGTACGGGCTGCTAGCAGTTGCTGCCTTGGTGTGCTTGCGGCTGCTAGCTTCTGCTATGCACGGTGCGCTAGCGCGCACTAGCCAGCCACCCTTAGCTTGGCATGGTGCGCATGCTAGCCACCTATGCTAGCATATTATGCCCCTAGTATTTGGATGCTCAGGGTATTTCGATGCTAGGGTATTTTGGGAATATTGTCGATTTATTATTATTTTGCGCGTCTCGTCATATACTATTTTTGACTCGTCTTTTGACGCTCGGTTTCGACGCTCTAAGCTCGAATTTCCGACGTCTAAATATTTATTTCTCAGGCGACTCATTAATTTCTTCCGAATTAATTCGTCGAGTTGGATTGTTAATTGTTTGGGTGTGACCCGAAGGGTTCAGTCAAGATTAAGCTGTAATATTAATTATACATTAATATTACTGATCGGAAGCGACCTCCACCTAGGCATTCCGATCACTTGACCTTATTGAATATATTAGCTTTTCTAATAATTCTGAATCCACTATCAGAATAATACACTTGTTCGAAGGAGACCATTCCTTTCAAAAACGCACCAAGTTTTTCCAATCCTTAGCCACCCTTAACAGTGAAATCATCGAGGAAAACCGTTGAGGAAAAGACCGGCGAAGAAGACCCTGGCAATTAAACCAAAAAGAACTATCAACCCATAAAGAGACAACAAAGTCGCAATCTCTGAACAAATGGTCCACAGTCTACAGCTCCATATGGCAAAAGCAGCAAACAGGATCAACAAACAGACCACGAACAACTAGAGCTGCCACCACGGGAAGACCAGACTGAATTATTTTCCAGCCAAAGATCTTCCATTTAGGAAGGAGAGGAAGCCCCCAAAATTTCGCCCGCTAGGAAGAGGGAACAGACCCCCATAAGGAAGCCTAGAAGTCTGCATGAGCAAGAGGGCATAAGCAGACTTCGTAGAAAAGGAGTTGTCTTTAGTAAATTTCCAATACACAAAGTCATCCATGAGCTTCAATGGACGATCTAGACTAAAATTCCGATTAGCAGTTGGACTATCGAAAAATCGATGGATCTTCGAAGGGTCCCACGCGTTAGAATGTGGATCAATGATATCAAACACATGAGTTGGAAGTTCCGACTGGGATAAACCAGACTTTAACAAAACCGGACCACCAGGAGCCCAGTTGTCAAATGTAATACGTACACTTTTACCACCACCTACCTTCCACCGGACACCCGGAGCTACCGCAGACAGCGCCATCTGTAAACCCCGGCACCCCCAAGAGGGCCGAGACAAGAAAAAGTTTGGCTTGGGGGAGTTTGATATTTCTATTTTATTTAGTATTGGTTGGTTTAGTATATTATGTTTTGCATGCAGTGTTCGTTTATTGAATTGCAATCTTGATATCATAAGAGGTTCGACAAATTCGATCAAAACCTTAACTTCGCGTTTTACAGTAATTTGGCCATACCAATTTTGAAAACACTTGAGATAGCAATGATTTATGAGAATATTTATCATACAACCTGTTGTATCTTACAAAGCATAATCAAGGTACACATGCAGGCAGACGATCTTGACTGTACGGTTGTACGTACCATGCATAAAAGTATGACCATTTGTAGAAAGAAAATTGTTGTGTTTCACAACTGAAGATAGAAAATTAAATGTATGAGCAATGATCAAATTCTAATTGTATAAGATAGGAATCATTTGATTGAGTATGAGCAACTCAAAAGTCAAAGCAACCCATACTATTGAAATTAAAATGAAATGGGCCTATGGGCCTATTATTTAGGCTTATGATGTAACTAAGAATCGGCCTACGAAATGAAAAGTGAGAAAAGGCAGCCCATATATTTATGCACCACTTTTTTTCTTTTTCTTTTTTTTTTCTTTTAAGGAATATTTAGGAAGATTAAAGAAAGTCTTGATTTAGGAGGGAAATTAAGTCAGTAAAGGAGTTAAGTCTTGATTATCAGGTTACCAGTCATAAGGTTTTTTTTTTTTTTTTTTTTTTGAGAAAATATCAGTCATAAGGTTTGTTAAAAGAATATGGGTTTAAAAGTTGGGATTATTATAAATTAACTTAAAAGTGGGACAATTATAAGAAGTTGAGTAAAAGGTAGGATTATTAATTTCAATTATTCCAAATATTTATGCACCACTTAAAACAGAACTATGGTAGCTATAATAATAATATGTTATAAACTATGTACGAAGTAGTTCATATGTAAAAAGAACATTTTAGATGCAACCTGAGTATAAGTAATGTATTTTTGCCAAGCTAAACTAGGCCTAAGAAAGGAAGTACCTTCTGATCTTTTGGTTGGAGGTTCATTTTCCACTAAATATGTTTTGGTGTAGAGAATTTCCTTACCTTGCCCCTAATCATTAAAGGTCTTGTTTGCTAATCCCAGCTAGGTTGATTTAATCAAGTTCATGAGAGGTTTTTTGGGCCTTTCATTAACTTATTTAATGATGTTTTTTATATATCTAATCAACATGTATAGATACGGTGCTAAAAAATGCAAACAATGACAATGACCATGTGCAACATTATACATTTGGGCCCTTGATTCTAGATTTCTAGATACAAAATCTATTTGGTACAAAATTGTACCATGCATAAAAGTAGGGGTATATATAAGTAAATCATAGGTAATACCTCTATTAACTTTTATTTGCAACTTTAGGGTATTATTTGTAAGACATAAAATATTCTAAAGTTGTAAATAAAAGTTAACGGAGGTAGTACATATTATTTCTGT
The DNA here is from genome assembly GCF_001683475.1 of Chenopodium quinoa. NCBI lineage: Eukaryota > Viridiplantae > Streptophyta > Magnoliopsida > Caryophyllales > Amaranthaceae > Chenopodium > Chenopodium quinoa. Next base: position 7,804 of record NW_018744406.1, on the reverse strand, counting down.
GTATCGTGATAGAATATTATGTACCAAATTTTATCTTTCAGGGGCCTTATTTAATCGCTTACATTACTCAAGATCTTAACCATCCCTAAACATGCGTCTAAAACTGTCATTTGGAGCTACAGTCAAATGAGTCAACAGAAAGAAGGCTCAGTCAAATATCAACAAGTCGTACAATTTATCAATTTACTACGGTGGTATTTACTATTCCACAATGTTCAACATAATGTTTTTTTTTTTTTTTTTTTTTTTTTAACTATCGTCAATACATATACAATATAAAAATACAATTATCTAATTTTGAGTACAACTTATACTCTTGTACACTTACGTCAAAGTGTGATTTTATTGGTCAAAATAATATCTTTGGTGTAAATGATTTATTTTTGTGATTCACATGACACAATTATTGACACATGACCATTGAACATAGCTTGGGTGTCGGCTGTGAGCAAGTGGTTCCACCAAAAAAAGTACCACAAAGAAAAAAGAGATGGAAATGAAAAACATAAGACCATGGTCATCTTACATGAAAATGGAAGTGTTGAAAGTCAGTTTTGTTCCTTGAAGAGTTACCCTCCTAAAAGAGTCATACCATGTATTATTGTTCATTAAATGCAAACATCCAAAAATCTCTTAGGCTTAGCTGTCACAATCGAATTTATTAGTAAGGGTATGTTCTCTATAGCTTAATTTCAATTCAACTCCAATTAGTTCAGTTCAGTTTTTAATTTCCTTCTCTCATAAACAATTCATTTCAGCTCTATTCAGTTCAGTTTAGTTTAGTTCCTAATTTCCTTCTCTCATAAACAATTCATTTTAGCTCTATTTATTTCAATTCAATGGACCCTAAGTGGTTATTAAACCTATTCATACCTTTTTGGCACCCTTTTCAACTAGCCTAGCTACTTCATGCCACCATTCCACCCCCTCTCTAGCTCTCTAATGTCTAATCTGCTGTGGAAGCTTCCTCATTATTAACATGTACATGGTACAATAGAAAATTAAGATTATTAGATTACCTAGGTAGATAATTTATCAATGTAAAATCAATAATCTATTGATTTGTTACGTTCGTTTTTAATATTCTGCTCACAACTGTTAGTTTTTGTTTCTATGAAAGTTTGAATAAGGTGATTAAGTAATAATGAAAAAATAGAATAAAGTAAGATACATTGAAGAAATTATAGGTTTGAAAATGTAAATGAGGCTAAAAAAGGGTTGATAAAGTAAATGATTGTGAAAAGGGTTGATAAAGAATGATAATTTGGTTGTATTTTAATTGTACATATTTCCACTTTGGTTGTCCAAAATTCCATCATTCTTGCTTAAGAAATTATAAATATCATCCTATATCAAGATATATTCTCCGATTTTTTTTTAAAAATAAAGTATCCTTGTATGTACGCAGTTGTGTTTACAATAGCAAACAATTGAATGATTGCAAAGTGAGTTTTTTAAATACTACATTTGTGGTTTTATATGCAACATTATTTGGGTATCCAAAAAAAAAAACTCTTAGAATATTCAACTTTAATTTAAAGGATATTTTGGATTTTAACACTTACAAAAGGCTGAAAATGTTTTTTAACACCCCCCAAAAAAAAACTTTTATTTTAACACCTCCCAAAAATATAAAAGTTGGAAGTTAACACCAAAATCCATCTTCCGTTAACAGAACTGTTAGTGGGGCCCACCCCAACGGATATATTTTTAAAAGATCTGTATATAAGAACCATTCTTCCACGATTCTTGCACGATATATAAGAACCATTCTTGCACGATTCTCCCCCAATGAACGAAATTGTTGTTCTTATTGAATAGCAGCAGCGCATTGCATTGTTGCACGATACTTGAAACAATTCTTTCACGATTCTTCCACGATTTTTGAGAAGAGGAACAGATTGAAGCTGCTGAAACAGGTGAGTGCGGTCAATTGTTCGGTTGTTTGGTAATTATGGTTTAAATTCTCTTCAATTATTATTTGCAATTGTTTCGTACTCAGATTAATGGTTGGATTATGTTATGTACGCATCTAAATGCCCAATTGCGAAATTAGGGTTCGTCAGAAATTGAATTTGGGGCTTTTCGTATTATGAAATTAAAAATGAATTTTGTTGCTGTCAATGTTAATTCGTCAGTGTACAAATCTGACGAATGTGACTGTCGATCTAAAATTGATGCAGATTATGTCGTTTGTTAGCTCTTCCCCTCCTGAGGCCAGAAAATGTAAGTGTGGTGTGCCAATGGCCAAGCTCACTAGCTGGACAAGGGAGAATCCAGGCAGGAAGTTCATATCATGTAAGTTTTATGACCCAATAACAGAAACAAGGGGTGCAAAGCTTTCGAATGGGTTGATCAACCTGATGGAACAGATTGGCAAACAGGGGTTATCAACAACCTGTTGTTGGATAAGAAGCTGCTAAAGGGTGAAGTTAATGAATTGAAAAGGGAAGTTGATGAAATCAGTGGCCAAAGGAGGTGCCTACTTAATGAAGTTGATAATTTGAAGATGAGATGCAAGGCCTTGAACGCTGACAGGAAGAGAATGAACAGGGAGTGCAATGAAGGGAAGGTGTCTTCAATCAGCTGTTTTGGTTGGGTGGGCATGGCCATTTGTATAGGTTTGTCAATGGGTGTAATTTTCCTAATGGCTAGGGGTGTGTAATAGTAAGCTGTATTAAGTAGTTATAATTTCTTGTAATGACTTGAAGTGTTATAAATATGTCTTTTAATCAACCTATTTATGCCTTGTCTAAGTTCCTATTTATGCCTTGTCTTTTAATCAACCTATTTAAACATGTGAAACATTAAAACATGGGAAATATGTGAAACACTAAGATAGTTCAAGTACAGGTTGACAAAAGAACCTTACTTCAACATGTTTCAATGGCAATCAAAGCCATGCAACCATTACAATTCAATATCTAATTTGTTCAAATTTGTTAAGGGAAGCCACTAAAAAACTAGCAAGTTACATAACCAGTCATGAGTACATAATAAAAGTTTGAAATTGTTCAACAGACATAATGTTTGATATCCAGCATGAGTACATCACTGAGTAAGGTTGTTGAGGGATTGCAGCCTGGCCCTTGTTACAACACCTGTGGCTGTTGTAGGCTGACTTGAGGAAGACCTTGTCTTTCTTTTTGGTTGGCTTGAGGCAGGCTGACTTGAGGAAGGCTGAGCTGAGGATGGCTGACTAGAGGATGGCTGAGCTGAGGAATGCTTAGCTGAGGAAGACTGTGGCTGTGGGCGCTTGCTGAATGGCAGACAACCTTCTTGCTCTTGAGGAAACTTTTTGTTTCCTATGCTGTTTGGTCCAGCCCCAATTGCACTCTATGACATGCATATAAAAATAAAAAGTCAATGGAAAAGACACATACATATATAAAACAAAGGGGAGTTGGTGTAATGCTTGTGTTACCTTTTTAGCAGCCCTAATCTCTTTCTTCTTCCTCTCCTCCACCATCCAAGGAGTGTTCAGTGGGGGTCTGCCTGCTGACTTTATCAGCTCTGTAGCTGGTGCAGCAGGTACTTTGCAAGTCTTGGCATAATGCCTATATCCCCCACAGTTGCTGCATTGCTTCTTCCTCTTGGTACTTGCCTGACCACCTGAAGAAGAACATTCTCCTGGCTCAAGCTTCCTTTTTTTGCTCTTTGGTCTCCAGGTTGCACCTTAACAGAAGGGGGTAGTGGTTCCCTCATTCTGACTGTCTCCCAGTGCTTTGGGCCAGGCATTGGTTGGACAGCTGGTTCATAAGCAGACCTGTATGTGTCCATGGTATAGTATGGGTCAACAACAGCCTCTATGTCACCCCTCATATCCAATATGCAGGCATAAGCATGAACACATGGAATGCCAGTGAGTTCCCAATGGTAACATGTGCAGGTCTCCTTGTCCAAATCAACCAACACCTGGTCATCCTTCAGCTGCACCTCAAATGTATTCCCTCTGGATGGCTGCACCACACAGGACCTAGCCACAAAGTCTATCCTCCCCAGAACATGCCTCACATATGGCACTAAGTTGTGTGTAATTGTTTTTGAATCCTCCCACTTTTCATTATTCCTGTTCATAATATACCTCCTCATCCATTCCATTTGGGTGAGGATAGGTTTATCTCTGGCAGGCCTAATGACTGCATTGAAAGTCTCACACATGTTGTTCAACAACATGTTGGACTTGCAGTTTGGTGTGAATGCATGTCTAGACCAATGGTGGGGAGGAATGTTGATTAAATACTCATATGCCTCTTCATCGAGGAATTTGATAGACTCCATGGCAATTTCATGCTCAAACTGACATATAAAAGCATACCAGAAATCACACCAAGCATATACAAGCTAACCAATATAAAAACACACCAACAGTCATATAAAAGCATAGGCTAGCTTCAACAATCAATAAACTTACAATGGTGGTGGCCCTAGCTGCTCTCCAAAACAGCTCCTTAAAGGTTGATCCAGTGAAGTTGAGCTTGAAGTTAGCCCAAATATGCCTCACACAAAACCTTTGCTCAGCTTTGGGAATAACATCAGCCATTGCTTTAATCAAACCCTACCAAATGCAGACAAAAGTATAATCATCAGTCAATCACATACATACACATGAAAACTTAGAAATTGAACCTAAATAGTTAAGAGGGAAACAGAAGCATTACCTTTTGCCTGTCAGACATGATGGTCAGCCCAGCTCCTTGATCATGTGTGAACATTGACATAAGGGATTCCAAGAACCAACCCCAAGTTTCCTGGTTTTCAATCTCCACTGTGGCCCAAGCTAGAGGAAACAAGTTGTTATTCCCATCCTTAGCAACTGCCACCAGAATTTGCCCAGGAAAGGCACCCTTGAGGTGACAACCATCCAACCCTATTAAAGGCCTACAACCCTTTGCAAATCCATCTCTCAATGGCCTTAAACAGATGAACATCCTCATGAACAATGGTGGCTCTGGCCTGTCAATACCATCAACAACAACATTGCACCCTGAACCAGGGTTGTACTTCATCACAGCTTTCCCATAATCCCACACCCTAGCATACTGCTCCCTAGCTGAACCAAATATCAGTAGTTTTGCCCTACACCTAGCTAGCCATGCCTTATAGTAACTCACATCAACTCCTAAATCATTCAAAATCCTAGCCCTAATCTCCTTAATTCTCCAACCAGGGTTACTCCTAAACTCTTCTAAATACCTCTCTGCTATGTATTCAGCAGTAAGCATCTTGTTCTTCTTTACTCTGAAGCAGGAATGGTCTAAATTCAAGGTTTTGATTTGCCAAGTTTGCTGCTTAACAAGTTTTGATGCAAACACCTTGAACTGACACTTTACCCCCCCCACACATGTACAAGCAGGCATTCTACAAGTGTAGCTATTGAACTCACAGCCACATCTATATCTACACTGAACTGTAATCCTTTTACTGTCATTATGCAAGTAGTAAACTCATACCTGTTTTGAATGGCATGAAGTCTTAAGGCCCTCCTCAAGACTGAAGCATTACTGAATTTCTGATTTAACTTCAACTTGATTGGGTTGTCAAAGTCCACATCAGCATTAAACCAAGGAGCATAGTCCTGTTCCTCATCAGATCCACACAAACTCCTTGAATCATCTGAATCAGCATCACTTTCTGGATTCACCTTCGGTTTTCCAACATCCAAATCATTTCTCAACTCTACTCTCTTATCTTTGCCAACCCTGTCATCTACTGCACTCTCCAAACCTTTCCTAAGGCTCTTGTTCACTTTGGCCAAGATCTCCTTTGACCCTTCAATATACCATTCCTCATCCCCTTCATCAAATTCTTCTTCACCAGGTTCCCAATCTTGTCCCTCATCACTCAAATCTGAACTTGAATAACCAGATCCTTCACATCCATCATCCTTTTCTTCATCAAACCTCAACACTTTAGCATTAGCTGAGGCTTTCCTAGGTGGACTCTCCTCCCTTTGTTCAGTTTCTGTCTTCTTAAACCTAGGGCTCCTCCTAATAGTCGATGTATTTGAACTTTCTACCTTCTTATCCTTTTTTTTTGTCTTTGCAGGATTGGGTTGGGCCTCTTGTATGGGCTGACTAGGAGCTTCTGTTGTTACAAAAACCTCAACATACCCCTCTTCATTTACTGTCTCCAAAAGGCCCTTAACCTCTTCACTGTTAACTAGTTCCCTTTTCCCAGTGTTAAAGGTTTTCCCCTTCTGCCTATACCAACAGCTGTAATGCATAGGCACATCCATATCACCATTAACAAAACCATGAATTGCAGCTGTTCTAATCAAATGCACATCCAACTTAGATACTTGAACCTTCCTCTTCCAGTAACACCAACCACCACACCAACACAGCAGCTGCCTGTTTTTGGTTACTCTTTTAGGGACAAAAGCACCTCCCACTCTAAGGCAGATGTCAACCAAACTATCCTTGTCACCCATTATCTACCCACCAGTGAAAAACATATAAAACATATTAAAAGCCATGTAACTATACATGCACAATACGAATAAACAAATCCATCACAGCCACACAAACAAACACATAAAAAAATTGAAAATAAACATATACAAGCCAATGTAGGTGCTCAGTAACATAAATTAATCAACAAACCACACTTGCTAGTTTAATTAACAATAAACCACCTTAATTAATCTCTACTTTCAATTACGAAATCCAATTAACCTAAGTCGCATAGTCAGTTACAGAAATTGATTTATCAAGGCTTTCCTACTGTGGTCCCAAAATTTACCCTAATTACCCAATTATTGCAAGGTTTACAGCAATGAAGCACCAGTAATTGACGAAATTGCTATCAAAGGAGAGCAATTTTACCTTATTTTCTGTGAATTTCAAGCGGCTTTCGCACTTTTGTAGTTGAAGAAGATGATGAAGAAACCCTCCTGAGCTTATCTTCTCCAACGTTGACACCACCCTACACTCCACTTCTCAGCCAAGATCTCCTTTGGTTCAAAAGCGAAATCAATGAAGGTTCAGAAAGAATTCAATGCAGAAGGTTGCTGCGAATTCAATGAAGAAAGAAGTTTCGTGTTTTGCTGGGTGAAAATTGAAGTTCAAGCCAATTTGTGGGACCCACGTTAAATTTCCGTGACGGAAATCGTTAACTGGTGTTAACTTCCAACTTTTATATTTTTGGGAGGTGTTAAAATAAAAGTTTTTTTTGGGGGGTGTTAAAAAACATTTTCAGCCTTTTGTAAGGTGTTAAAATCCAAAATATCCTAATTTAAACCTTCTCACTCAACAAAGTTACCAAAATATCCTTGAATATCAATTATCAATTGACCAAAATTACACTTGATATATCGTTGCATGTCCATACCAATTATATACAAGGGTGCCCTTCTTGTATTAAATCTTTTTTTTAGAACTTTAAAATTAACACATATCTCTATTGAAATCCTATCATACTCTATGAAAACAAATTAGAGCACCAAAATTTTAAGTGAAGAGCACCAGATTCGATTTTCTCAATCTTTGAATATCACTCATCACACAAGTAGAACCTATTCCTATCCATCCCACTCTAAAAAAGAAGACCAACATTATTCCTATTTCCCTTAAAAGTTATACACAAAGTTTGAGAATAAATTTTTGGTCATACTAAAAATATGGTGTATATATAACATAAAATGCAAATCAAAAATCAATCCTAAAAAGCAAGACATTACAAGGACAATTCACCTTTCTGTTGATGGCTAGGGAAAGACATCAGAAAAATAATTGGCCCATATTTTGGAGCGCATGGTAAGGCATTGATGGGGCAGTACACAACAAGTATCTTTATTTGTTTG
>NW_018744405.1:0-17782 GCF_001683475.1 Chenopodium quinoa | reverse complement strand
GAATGTGTTTGACTTTCATTTGGTTCAAATAGCTTTGTTTAAATGTGTTTTATTTCATTTGATTCAATTAGCTTTGCTTGAATGTGGTTAACTTTCAATTGAGTCAATTTGCTTTGTTGAATGCATTTGACTTTCATTTGATTCAAAAAGTTTTGTTTGACTGTCATATGATTCAATTAGCCTCGTTGAATGCATTTGACAATCATTTGATTCAAAAAGCTTTGTTTGAATTCTTGGACTTTTACTTGATTCAATTAGCTTTTTTGAAAGCATTTGACTTTCATATGATTTAATTAGCTTTGTTAGAATGTTTTTTACTTTAATTTGATGCAATTAGCTTTGTCTGAATGTGTTTTGACTTTCGTTTGATTTAATTATCTTTTTTGAATGCATTTGACTTTCATTTGATTCAGATAGCATTGTTTTAATGTGTTTGACTTTCATTTGATTCAAATAGCTTTGTTTGAATGTGTTTGCCTTCCATTGGATTTAATTTGCTTTGTTTGAATGTGGTTGGCTTTTAATTGATTCAATTTAATATGTTGAATGCATTTGACTTTCATTAGATTCAAAAGATTTGTTTGAATGTGTTTGACTTTCATATGATTCAATTAGTATCGTTGAATGCATTTGACAATCATTTGATTCAAAAAGCTATGTTTGAATTTGTTTGACTTTCACTTGATTCAATTAGCTTTTTTGAACTCATTTGACTTTCTTTGGATTCAAAAAGCTTTGTTTGAATGTGTTTGAATTTCACTTGATTTAAATTAGCTTTGTTTGAATGTGGTTAACTTTCATTTGATTCATTTTATGTCTTTCATTTGATTTAGCTTTGTTTGAATGTGGTTGACTTTCATTTGATTCCATTGACTTTTTTGATTCAATTAGGTTTGTTAGAATGCCATTGACTTTCATTTGATTCCAATTAGCTTTGTTGAATGCATATTGACTTTCATTTGATTCAAAAAGCTTTGTTTGAATGTGTTTGACTTTCATTTGATTCAATTAGCATCGTTGAACCATTTGACAGTCATTTGATTCAAAAAGCTTTGTTTGAATTACCTAGACTTTCACTTGATTCAATTAGCTTTTTTGAATGCATTTAACTTTCATTTGATTTAAAAAGCTTTGTTTAAATGTAATTGACTTTCACTTGATTTAATTACTTTTTTTTAATTGCATTTGACTTTCAGTTGATTCAAAAAGATTTGTTTGAATGTGCTTGACTTTCATATGATTCAATTAGCATCGTTGAATGGATTTGACAATCATTTGATTCAAAAAGCTTTGTTTGACTTTCACTTGATTCAAATCGCTATTTTGAATGCATTTGAATTTCATTTGATTGAAAAAGCTTTGTTTGAATGTGTTTGATTTTCATTTGATTAAATTAGCTTTGTTTGAATGTGATTGACTTTCATTTGAATCAATTAGCTTTGTTTAATGCATTTGACTTTCATTTAATTCAAAAAGCTTTGTTTGAATGTGTTTGACTTTAATTTGATTCAAATAGCTTTGTTTGAATGATTTTTGACTTTCACTTGATTTAAATACCTTTTTTGAATGCGTTTGACTTTCATTTGATTCAAATAGCATTTCTTGAATGTGTTTGACTTTCATTTTGGTTCAAATAGCTTTGTTTAAATGTGTTTGACTTTCATTTGATTCAATTAGCTTTGCTTGAATGTGGTTAACTTTCAATTGAGTCAATTTGCTTTGTTGAATGCATTTGACTTTCATTTGATTCAAAAAGTTTTGTTTGACTGTCATATGATTCAATTAGCCTCGTTGAATGCATTTGACAATCATTTGATTCAAAAAAGCTTTGTTTGAATTCTTTGGACTTTTACTTGATTCAATTAGCTTTTTTGAAAGCATTTGACTTTCATATGATTTAATTAGCTTTGTTTGAATGTTTTTGACTTTCATTTGATGCAATTAGCTTTGTCTGAATGTGTTTTGACTTTCGTTTGATTTAATTATCTTTTTTGAATGCATTTGACTTTCATTTGATTCAGATAGCATTGTTTGAATGTGTTTGACTTTCATTTGATTCAAATAGCTTTGTTTGAATGTGTTTGCCTTCCATTGGATTTAATTAGCTTTGTTTGAATGTGGTTGGCTTTTTAATTGATTCAATTTGATCTGTTGAATGCATTTGACTTTCATTTGATTCAAAAAGATTTGTTTGAATGTGTTTGACTTTCATATGATTCAATTAGTATCGTTGAATGCATTTGACAATCATTTGATTCAAAAAGCTATGTTTGAATTTGTTTGACTTTCACTTGATTCAATTAGCTTTTTTGAACTCATTTGACTTTCTTTGGATTCAAAAAGCTTTGTTTGAATGTGTTTGAATTTCACTTGATTTAAATTAGCTTTGTTTGAATGTGGTTAACTTTCATTTGATTCGATTAGCTTTGTTTGAATGTGGTTGACTTTCATTTGATTTAATTAGGTTTGTTAGAATGCCATTGACTTTCGTTTGATTCAATTAGGTTTGTTAGAATGCCATTGACTTTCATTTGATTCAATTAGCTTTGTTGAATTGCATATGACTTTCATTTGATTCAAAAAGCTTTGTTTGAATGTGTTTGACTTTCATTTGATTCAATTAGCATCGTTGAACACATTTGACAGTCATTTGATTCAAAAAGCTTTGTTTGAATTACCTAGACTTTCACTTGATTCAATTAGCTTTTTTGAATGCATTTAACTTTCATTTGATTTAAAAAGCTTTGTTTAAATGTAATTGACTTTCACTTGATTTAATTACTTTTTTTTAATTGCATTTGACTTTCAGTTGATTCAAAAAGATTTGTTTGAATGTGCTTGACTTTCATATGATTCAATTAGCATCGTTGAACGGATTTGACAATCATTTGATTCAAAAAGCTTTGTTTGACTTTCACTTGATTCAAATCGCTATTTTGAATGCATTTGAATTTCATTTGATTGAAAAAGCTTTGTTTGAATGTGTTTGATTTTCATTTGATTAAATTAGCTTTGTTTGAATGTGATTGACTTTCATTTGAATCAATTAGCTTTGTTTAATGCATTTGACTTTCATTTAATTTAAAAAGCTTTGTTTGAATGTGTTTGACTTTAATTTGATTCAAATAGCTTTGTTTGAATGATTTTTGACTTTCACTTGATTTAAATACCTTTTTTGAATGCGTTTGACTTTCATTTGATTCAAATAGCATTTCTTGAATTGTGTTTGACTTTCATTTGGTTCAAATAGCTTTGTTTAAATGTGTTTGACTTTCATTTGATTCAATTAGCTTTGCTTGAATGTGGTTAACTTTCAATTGAGTCAATTTGCTTTGTTGAATGCATTTGACTTTCATTTGATTCAAAAAGTTTTGTTTGACTGTCATATGATTCAATTAGCCTCGTTGAATGCATTTGACAATCATTTGATTCAAAAAGCTTTGTTTGAATTCTTTGGACTTTTACTTGATTCAATTAGCTTTTTTGAAAGCATTTGACTTTCATATGATTTAATTAGCTTTGTTTGAATGTTTTTGACTTTCATTTGATGCAATTAGCTTTGTCTGAATGTGTTTGACTTTCGTTTGATTTAATTATCTTTTTTGAATGCATTTGACTTTCATTTGATTCAGATAGCATTGTTTGAATGTGTTTGACTTTCATTTGATTCAAATAGCTTTGTTTGAATGTGTTTGCCTTCCATTGGATTTAATTAGCTTTGTTTGAATGTGGTTGGCTTTTAATTGATTCAATTTGATCTGTTGAATGCATTTGACTTTCATTTGATTCAAAAAGATTTGTTTGAATGTGTTTGACTTTCATATGATTCAATTAGTATCGTTGAATGCATTTGACAATCATTTGATTCAAAAAGCTATGTTTGAATTTGTTTGACTTTCACTTGATTCAATTAGCTTTTTTGAACTCATTTGACTTTCTTTGGATTCAAAAAGCTTTGTTTGAATGTGTTTGAATTTCACTTGATTTAAATTAGCTTTGTTTGAATGTGGTTAACTTTCATTTGATTCAATTAGCTTTGTTTGGAAATTGTGGTTGATACTTTCATTTGATTTAATTAGGTTTGTTAGAATGCCATTGACTTTCGTTTGATTCAATTAGGTTTGTTAGAATGCCATTGACTTTCATTTGATTCAATTAGCTTTGTTGAATGCATATGACTTTCATTTGATTCAAAAAGCTTTGTTTGAATGTGTTTTGACTTTCATTTGATTCAATTAGCATCGTTGAACACATTTGACAGTCATTTGATTCAAAAAGCTTTGTTTGAATTACCTAGACTTCACTTGATTCAATTAGCTTTTTTGAATGCATTTAACTTTCATTTTGATTTAAAAAGCTTTGTTTAAATGTAATTGACTTTCACTTGATTTAATTACTTTTTTTTAATTGCATTTGACTTTCAGTTGATTCAAAAAGATTTGTTTGAATGTGCTTGACTTTCATATGATTCAATTAGCATCGTTGAACGGATTTGACAATCATTTGATTCAAAAAGCTTTGTTTGACTTTCACTTGATTCAAATCGCTATTTTGAATGCATTTGAATGTGTTTGATTTTCATTTGATTAAATTAGCTTTGTTTGAATGTGATTGACTTTCATTTGAATCAATTAGCTTTGTTTAATGCATTTGACTTTCATTTAATTCAAAAAGCTTTGTTTGAATGTGTTTGACTTTAATTTGATTCAAATAGCTTTGTTTGAATGATTTTGACTTTCACTTGATTTAAATACCTTTTTTGAATGCGTTTGACTTTCATTTGATTCAAATAGCATTTCTTGATTGTGTTTGACTTTCATTTGGTTCAAATAGCTTTGTTTAAATGTGTTTGACTTTCATTTGATTCAATTAGCTTTGCTTGAATGTGGTTAACTTTCAATTGAGTCAATTTGCTTTGTTGAATGCATTTGACTTTCATTTGATTCAAAAAGTTTTGTTTGACTGTCATATGATTCAATTAGCCTCGTTGAATGCATTTGACAATCATTTGATTCAAAAAGCTTTGTTTGAATTCTTTGGACTTTTACTTGATTCAATTAGCTTTTTTGAAAGCATTTGACTTTCATATGATTTAATTAGCTTTGTTTGAATGTTTTTGACTTTCATTTGATGCAATTAGCTTTGTCTGAATGTGTTTGACTTTCGTTTGATTTAATTATCTTTTTTGAATGCATTTGACTTTCATTTGATTCAGATAGCATTGTTTGAATGTGTTTGACTTTCATTTGATTCAAATAGCTTTGTTTGAATGTGTTTGCCTTCCATTGGATTTAATTAGCTTTGTTTGAATGTGGTTGGCTTTTAATTGATTCAATTTGATCTGTTGAATGCATTTGACTTTCATTTGATTCAAAAAGATTTGTTTGAATGTGTTTGACTTTCATATGATTCAATTAGTATCGTTGAATGCATTTGACAATCATTTGATTCAAAAAGCTATGTTTGAATTTGTTTGACTTTCACTTGATTCAATTAGCTTTTTTGAACTCATTTGACTTTCTTTGGATTCAAAAAGCTTTGTTTGAATGTGTTTGAATTTCACTTGATTTAAATTAGCTTTGTTTGAATGTGGTTAACTTTCATTTGATTCAATTAGCTTTGTTTGAATGTGGTTGACTTTCATTTGATTCAATTAGGTTTGTTTAGAATGGCATTGACTTTCGTTTGATTTAATTAGGTTTGTTAGAATGCATTGACTTTTTTGATTCAATTTTGTTAGAATGCCATTGACTTTCATTTGATTCAATTAGCTTTGTTGAATGCATATGACTTTCATTTGATTCAAAAAGCTTTGTTTGAATGTGTTTGACTTTCATTTGATTCAATTAGCATCGTTGAACACATTTGACAGTCATTTGATTCAAAAAGCTTTGTTTGAATTACCTAGACTTTCACTTGATTCAATTAGCTTTTTTGAATGCATTTAACTTTCATTTGATTTAAAAAGCTTTGTTTAAATGTAATTGACTTTCACTTGATTTAATTACTTTTTTTTAATTGCATTTGACTTTCAGTTGATTCAAAAAGATTTGTTTGAATGTGCTTGACTTTCATATGATTCAATTAGCATCGTTGAACGGATTTGACAATCATTTGATTCAAAAAGCTTTGTTTGACTTTCACTTGATTCAAATCGCTATTTTGAATGCATTTGAATTTCATTTGATTGAAAAAGCTTTGTTTGAATGTGTTTGATTTTCATTTGATTAAATTAGCTTTGTTTGAATGTGATTGACTTTCATTTGAATCAATTAGCTTTGTTTAATGCATTTGACTTTCATTTAATTTAAAAAGCTTTGTTTGAATGTGTTTGACTTTCATTTGATTCAAATAGCTTTGTTTGAATGATTTTGACTTTCACTTGATTTAAATACCTTTTTTGAATGCGTTTGACTTTCATTTGATTCAAATAGCATTTCTTGATTGTGTTTGACTTTCATTTGGTTCAAATAGCTTTGTTTAAATGTGTTTGACTTTCATTTGATTCAATTAGCTTTGCTTGAATGTGGTTAACTTTCAATTGAGTCAATTTGCTTTGTTGAATGCATTTGACTTTCATTTAATTCAAAAAGTTTTGTTTGACTGTCATATGATTCAATTAGCCTCGTTGAATGCATTTGACAATCATTTGATTCAAAAAGCTTTGTTTGAATTCTTTGGACTTTTACTTGATTCAATTAGCTTTTTTGAAAGCATTTGACTTTCATATGATTTAATTAGCTTTGTTTGAATGTTTTTGACTTTCATTTGATGCAATTAGCTTTGTCTGAATGTGTTTGACTTTCGTTTGATTTAATTATCTTTTTTGAATGCATTTGACTTTCATTTGATTCAGATAGCATTGTTTGAATGTGTTTGACTTTCATTTGATTCAAATAGCTTTGTTTGAATGTGTTTGCCTTCCATTGGATTTAATTAGCTTTGTTTGAATGTGGTTGGCTTTTAATTGATTCAATTTGATATGTTGAATGCATTTGACTTTCATTTGATTCGAAAAGATTTGTTTGAATGTGTTTGACTTTCATATGATTCAATTAGTATCGTTGAATGCATTTGACAATCATTTGATTCAAAAAGCTATGTTTGAATTTGTTTGACTTTCACTTGATTCAATTAGCTTTTTTGAACTCATTTGACTTTCTTTGGATTCAAAAAGCTTTGTTTGAATGTGTTTGAATTTCACTTGATTTAAATTAGCTTTGTTTGAATGTGGTTAACTTTCAATTTTGATTCAATTACTAGCTTTGTTTGAATGTGGTTGACTTTCATTTGATTTAATTAGGTTTGTTAGAATGCCATTGACTTTCGTTTGATTCAATTAGGTTTGTTAGAATGCCATTGACTTTCATTTGATTCAATTAGCTTTGTTGAATGCATATGACTTTCATTTGATTCAAAAAGCTTTGTTTGAATGTGTTTGACTTTCATTTGATTCTATTAGCATCGTTGAACACATTTGACAGTCATTTGATTCAAAAAGCTTTGTTTGAATTACCTAGACTTTCACTTGATTCAATTAGCTTTTTTGAATGCATTTAACTTTCATTTGATTTAAAAAGCTTTGTTTAAATGTAATTGACTTTCACTTGATTTAATTACTTTTTTTTAATTGCATTTGACTTTCAGTTGATTCAAAAAGATTTGTTTGAATGTGCTTGACTTTCATATGATTCAATTAGCATCGTTGAACGGATTTGACAATCATTTGATTCAAAAAGCTTTGTTTGACTTTCACTTGATTCAAATCGCTATTTTGAATGCATTTGAATTTCATTTGATTGAAAAAGCTTTGTTTGAATGTGTTTGATTTTCATTTAATTAAATTAGCTTTGTTTGAATGTGATTGACTTTCATTTGAATCAATTAGCTTTGTTTAATGCATTTGACTTTCATTTAATTTAAAAAGCTTTGTTTGAATGTGTTTGACTTTCATTTGATTCAAATAGCTTTGTTTGAATGATTTTGACTTTCACTTGATTTAAATACCTTTTTTGAATGCGTTTGACTTTCATTTGATTCAAATAGCATTTCTTGATTGTGTTTGACTTTCATTTGGTTCAAATAGCTTTGTTTAAATGTGTTTGACTTTCATTTGATTCAATTAGCTTTGCTTGAATGTGGTTAACTTTCAATTGAGTCAATTTGCTTTGTTGAATGCATTTGACTTTCATTTAATTTAAAAAGTTTTGTTTGACTGTCATATGATTCAATTAGCCTCGTTGAATGCATTTGACAATCATTTGATTCAAAAAGCTTTGTTTGAATTCTTTGGACTTTTACTTGATTCAATTAGCTTTTTTGAAAGCATTTGACTTTCATATGATTTAATTAGCTTTGTTTGAATGTTTTTGACTTTCATTTGATGCAATTAGCTTTGTCTGAATGTGTTTGACTTTCGTTTGATTTAATTATCTTTTTTGAATGCATTTGACTTTCATTTGATTCAGATAGCATTGTTTGAATGTGTTTGACTTTCATTTGATTCAAATAGCTTTGTTTGAATGTGTTTGCCTTCCATTGGATTTAATTAGCTTTGTTTGAATGTGGTTGGCTTTTAATTGATTCAATTTGATATGTTGAATGCATTTGACTTTCATTTGATTCAAAAAGATTTGTTTGAATGTGTTTGACTTTCATATGATTCAATTAGTATCGTTGAATGCATTTGACAATCATTTGATTCAAAAAGCTATGTTTGAATTTGTTTGACTTTCACTTGATTCAATTAGCTTTTTTGAACTCATTTGACTTTCTTTGGATTCAAAAAGCTTTGTTTGAATGTGTTTGAATTTCACTTGATTTAAATTAGCTTTGTTTGAATGTGGTTAACTTTCATTTGATTCGATTAGCTTTGTTTGAATGTGGTTGACTTTCATTTGATTTAATTAGGTTTGTTAGAATGCCATTGACTTTCGTTTGATTCAATTAGGTTTGTTAGAATGCCATTGACTTTCATTTGATTCAATTAGCTTTGTTGAATGCATATGACTTTCATTTGATTCAAAAAGCTTTGTTTGAATGTGTTTGACTTTCATTTGATTCAATTAGCATCGTTGAACACATTTGACAGTCATTTGATTTAAAAAGCTTTGTTTGAATTACCTAGACTTTCACTTGATTCAATTAGCTTTTTTGAATGCATTTAACTTTCATTTGATTTAAAAAGCTTTGTTTAAATGTAATTGACTTTCACTTGATTTAATTACTTTTTTTTAATTGCATTTGACTTTCAGTTGATTCATAAAGATTTGTTTGAATGTGCTTGACTTTCATATGATTCAATTAGCATCGTTGAACGGATTTGACAATCATTTGATTCAAAAAGCTTTGTTTGACTTTCACTTGATTCAAATCGCTATTTTGAATGCATTTGAATTTCATTTGATTGAAAAAGCTTTGTTTGAATGTGTTTGATTTTCATTTGATTAAATTAGCTTTGTTTGAATGTGATTGACTTTCATTTGAATCAATTAGCTTTGTTTAATGCATTTGACTTTCATTTAATTCAAAAAGCTTTGTTTGAATGTGTTTGACTTTAATTTGATTCAAATAGCTTTGTTTGAATGATTTTGACTTTCACTTGATTTAAATACCTTTTTTGAATGCGTTTGACTTTCATTTGATTCAAATAGCATTTCTTGATTGTGTTTGACTTTCATTTGGTTCAAATAGCTTTGTTTAAATGTGTTTGACTTTCATTTGATTCAATTAGCTTTGCTTGAATGTGGTTAACTTTCAATTGAGTCAATTTGCTTTGTTGAATGCATTTGACTTTCATTTGATTCAAAAAGTTTTGTTTGACTGTCATATGATTCAATTAGCCTCGTTGAATGCATTTGACAATCATTTGATTCAAAAAGCTTTGTTTTGAATTCTTTGGACTTTTACTTGATTCAATTAGCTTTTTTGAAAGCATTTGACTTTTATATGATTTAATTAGCTTTGTTTGAATGTTTTTGACTTTCATTTGATGCAATTAGCTTTGTCTGAATGTGTTTGACTATCGTTTGATTTGATTATCTTTTTTTAATGCGTTTGACTTTCATTTGATTCAGATAGCATTGTTTGAATGTGTTTGATTTCATTTGATTCAAATAGCTTTGTTTGAATGTGTTTGCCTTCCATTGGATTTAATTAGCTTTGTTTGAATGTGGTTGGCTTTTAATTGATTCAATTTTATCTGTTGAATGCATTTGACTTTCATTTGATTCAAAAAGATTTGTTTGAATGTGTTTGACTTTAATATGATTCAATAAGTATCGTTGAATGCATTTGACAATCATTTGATTCAAAAAGCTATGTTTGAATTTGTTTGACTTTCACTTGATTCAATTAGCTTTTTTGAACTCATTTGACTTTCTTTGGATTCAAAAAGCTTTGTTTCAATGTGTTTGAATTTCACTTGATTTAAATTAGCTTTGTTTGAATGTGGTTAACTTTCATTTGATTCAATTAGCTTTGTTTGAATGTGGTTGACTTTCATTTGATTCAATTAGGTTTGTTAGAATGCCATTGACTTTCGTTTGATTCAATTAGGTTTGTTAGAATGCCATTGACTTTCATTTGATTCAATTAGCTTTGTTGAATGCATATGACTTTCATTTGATTCACAAAGCTTTGTTTGAATGTGTTTGACTTTCATTTGATTCAATTAGCATCGTTGA
Source organism: Chenopodium quinoa (assembly GCF_001683475.1). Classification (NCBI taxonomy): domain Eukaryota; kingdom Viridiplantae; phylum Streptophyta; class Magnoliopsida; order Caryophyllales; family Amaranthaceae; genus Chenopodium; species Chenopodium quinoa. Next base: position 7,097 of record NW_018744405.1, on the reverse strand, counting down.
ACACATTTGACAGTCATTTGATTCAAAAGCTTTGTTTGAATTACCTAGACTTTCACTTGATTCAATTAGCTTTTTTGAATGCATTTAACTTTCATTTGATTTAAAAAGTTTTGTTTAAATGTAATTGACTTTCACTTGATTTAATTTCTTTTATTTAATTGCATTTGACTTTCAGTTGATTCAAAAAGATTTGTTTGAATGTGCTTGACTTTCATATGATTCAATTAGCATCGTTGAACGGATTTGACAATCGTTTGATTCAAAAAGCTTTGTTTGACTTTCACTTGATTCAAATCGGTATTTTGAATGCATTTGAATTTCATTTGATTGAAAAGCTTTGTTTAAATGTGTTTGATTTTCATTTGATTAAATTAGCTTTGTTTGAATGTGATTGAATTTCATTTGAATCAATTAGCTTTGTTTAATGCATTTGACTTTCATTTAATTGAAAAGCTTTGTTTGAATGTGTTTGACTTTAATTTGATTCAAATAGCTTTGTTTTGAATGATTTTTGACTTTCACATTATTTAAATACCTTTTTTGAATGCGTTTGACTTTCATTTGATTTAAATAGCTTTGTTTTGAATTCTTTGGACTTTTACTTTGATTCAATTGGCTTTTTTTTTTTTTTTTGAAAGCATTTGACTTTTATATGATTTAATTAGCTTTGTTTGAATGTTTTAGACTTTCATTTGATGCAATTAGCTTTGTCTGAATGTGTTTGACTTTCGTTTGACTTAATTATCTTTTTTGAATGCATTTGACTTTCATAGATTCAGATATCATTGTTTGAATGTGTTTGACTTTCATTTGATTCAAATAGCTTTGTTTGAATTTGTTTGCCTTCCATTGGATTTAATTAGCTTTGTTTGAATGTGGTTGGATTTAATTGATTCAATTTGATATGTTGAATGCATTTGACTTTCATTTGATTCAAAAATATTTGTTTGAATGTGTTTGACTTTCATATGATTCAATTAGTATCGTTGAATGCATTTGACAATCATTTGATTCAAAAAGCTATGTTTGAATTTGTTTGACTTTCACTTGATTCAATTAGCTTTTTTGAACTCATTTGACTTTCTTTGGATTCAAAAAGCTTTGTTTGAATGTGTTTGAATTTCACTTGATTTAAATTAGCTTTGTTTGAATGTGGTTAACTTTCATTTGGTTCGATTAGCTTTGTTTGAATGTGGTTGACTTTCATTTGATTTAATTAGGTTTGTTAGAATGCCATTGACTTTCGTTTGATTTAATTAGGTTTGTTAGAATGCCATTGACTTTCATTTTATTCAATTAGCTTTGTTGAATGCATATGACTTTCATTTGATTCAAAAAGCTTTGTTTGAATGTGTTTGACTTTCATTTGGTTCAATTAGCATCGTTGAACACATTTGACAGTCATTTGAGGCAAAAAGCTTTGTTTGAATTACCTAGACTTTCACTTGATTCAATTAGCTTTTTTGAATGCATTTAACTTTCATTTGATTTAAAAAGCTTTGTTTAAATGTAATTGACTTTCACTTGATTTAATTACTTTTTTTTAATTGCATTTGACTTTCAGTTGATTCAAAAAGATTTGTTTGAATGTGCTTGACTTTCATATGATTCAATTAGCATTGTTGAACGGATTTGACAATCGTTTGATTCAAAAAGCTTTGTTTGACTTTCACTTGATTCAAATCGTATTTTGAATGCATTTGAATTTCATTTGATTGAAAAAGCTTTGTTTAAATGTGTTTGATTTTCATTTGATTAAATTAGCTTTGTTTGAATGTGATTGAATTTCATTTGAATCAATTAGCTTTGTTTAATGCATTTGACTTTCATTTAATTGAAAAAGCTTTGTTTGAATGTGTTTGACTTTAATTTGATTCAAATAGCTTTGTTTGAATGTTTTTTGACTTTCACTTGATTTAAATACCTTTTTTAAATGCGTTTGACTTTCATTTGATTCAAATAGCATTTTCTTGAATGTGTTTTGACATTCATTTTGGTTCAAATAGCTTTTGTTTAAATGTGTTTGACTTTCATTTGATTCAATTAGCTTTGCTTGAATGTGGTTAACTTTCAATTAGAGTCAATTTGCTTTTGTTGAATGCATTTGACTTTCATTTTATTCAAAAAAGTTTTTGTTTGAATTGTGTTTGACTTTCATATGATTCCAATTAGTATCGTTGAATGCATTTGACAATCATTTGATTCAAAAAGCTATGTTTGAATTTGTTTGACTTTCACTTGATTCAATTAGCTTTTTTGAAACTCATTTGACTTTCTTTGGATTCAAAAAGCTTTGTTTGAATGTGTTTGAATTTCACTTGATTTAAATTAGCTTTGTTTGAATGTGGTTAACTTTCATTTGGTTCGATTAGCTTTGTTTGAATGTGGTTGACTTTCATTTATTTAATTAGGTTTGTTAGAATGCATTGACTTTCGTTTGATTCAATTAGGTTTGTTAGAATGCCATTGACTTTCATTTGATTCAATTAGTTTGTTGAATGCATATGACTTTCATTTGATTCAAAAAGCTTTGTTTGAATGTATTTGACTTTCATTTGATTCAATTAGCATCGTTGAACACATTTGACAGTCATTTGAGGCAAAAAGCTTTGTTTGAATTACTAGACTTTCACTTGATTCAATTAGCTTTTTTGAATGCATTTAACTTTCATTTGATTTAAAAGCTTTGTTTAAATGTAATTGACTTTCACTTGATTTAAATTACTTTTTTTTAATTGCATTTGACTTTCAGTTGATTCAAAAAGATTTGTTTGAATGTGCTTGACTTTCATATGATTCAATTAGCATCGTTGAACGGATTTGACAATCGTTTGATTCAAAAAGCTTTGTTTGACTTTCACTTGATTCAAATCGGTATTTTGAATGCATTTGAATTTCATTTGATTGAAAAAGCTTTGTTTAAATGTGTTTGATTTTCATTTGATTAAATTAGCTTTGTTTGAATGTGATTGAATTTCATTTGAATCAATTAGCTTTGTTTAATGCATTTGACTTTCATTTAATTGAAAAAGCTTTGTTTGAATGTGTTTGACTTTAATTTGATTCAAATAGCTTTGTTTGAATGTTTTTGACTTTCACTTGATTTAATACCTTTTTTGAATGCGTTTGACTTTCATTTGATTCAAATAGCATTTCTTGAATGTGTTTGACTTTCATTTGGTTCAAATAGCTTTGTTTAAATGTGTTTGACTTTCATTTGATTCAATTAGCTTTGCTTGAATGTGGTTAACTTTCAATAGAGTCAATTTGCTTTGTTGAATGCATTTAACTTTCATTTTATTCAAAAAGTTTTGTTTGACTGTCATATGATTCAATTAGCCACGTTGAATGCATTTGACAATTATTTGATTAAAAAGCTTTGTTTGAATTCTTTGGACTTTTACTTGATTCAATTAGCTTTTTTTGAAAGCATTTGACTTTCATATGATTTAATTAGCTTTGTTTGAATGTTTTTGACTTTAATTTGATGCAAATAGCTTTGTCTGAATGTGTTTGACTTTCGTTTGATTTAATTATCTTTTTTGAATGCATTTGACTTTCATTTGATTCAGATAGCATTGTTTGAATGTGTTTGACTTTCATTTGATTCAAATAGCTTTGTTTGAATGTGTTTGCCTTCCATTGGATTTAATTAGCTTTGTTTGAATGTGGTTGGCTTTTAATTGATTCAATTTGATATGTTGAATGCATTTAACTTTCATTTGATTCAAAAAGATTTGTTTGAATGTGTTTGACATTCATATGATTCAATTAGTATCGTTGAATGCATTTGACAATCATTTGATTCAAAAAGCTATGTTTGACTTTCACTTGATTCAAATCGCTATTTTTGAATGCATTTGATTTCATTTGAATTGAAAAAAGCTTTGTGAGGTTTGAATGGCATATTACTTTCATTTGATTTCAAAAAGCTTTGTTTGAATGTGTTTGACTTTATTTGATTCAATTAGCATCGTTGAACGCATTTGACGGTCATTTTATTCAAAAGCTTTGTTTGAATTACTTAGACTTTCACTTGATTCAATTAGCTTTTTTGAATGCATTTAACTTTCATTTGATTTAAAAAGCTTTGTTTAAATGTAATTGAGTTTCACTTGATTTAATTACTTTTTTTTAATTGCATTTGACTTTCAGTTGATTCAAAAAGATTTGTTTGAATGTGCTTGACTTTCATATGATTCAATTAGCATCGTTGAACGAATTTGACAATCATTTTGATTCAAAAAGCTTTGTTTCACTTTCACTTGATTCAAATCGCTATTTTGAATGCATTTGAATTTCATTTGATTGAAAAAGCTTTGTTTGAATGTGTTGATTTTCATTTGATTAAATTAGCTTTGTTTGAATGTGATTGACTTTCATTTGAATCAATTAGCTTTGTTTAATGCATTTGACTTTACATTTAATTCAAAAAGCTTTGTTTGAATGTGTTTGACTTTAATTTGATTCAAATAGCTTTGTTTGAATGATTTGACTTTCACTTGATTTAAATACCTTTTTTGAATGCGTTTGACTTTTATTTGATTCAAATAGCATTTCTTGAATGTGTTTGACTTTCATTTGGTTCAAATAGCTTTGTTTAAATGTGTTTGACTTTAATTTGATTCAATTAGATTTGCTTGAATGTGGTTAACTTTGAATTGAGTCAATTTGCTTTGTTGAATGCATTTGACTTTCATTTGATTCAAAAAGTTTTGTTTGACTGTCATATGATTCAATTAGCCTCGTCGAATGCATTTGACAATCATTTGATTTAAAAAAGCTTTGTTTGAATTCTTTGGACTTTTACTTGATTCAATTAGCTTTTTTGAAAGCATTTGACTTTTATATGATTTAATTAGCTTTGTTGAATGATTTTGACTTTAATTTGATGCAATTAGCTTTGTTTGATTGTGTTGACTTTCGTTTGATTTAATTATCTTTTTTGAATGCATTTGACTTTCATTTGATTCAGATAGCATTGTTTGAATGTGTTTGACTTTCATTTGATTAAAATAGCTTTGTTTGAATGTGTTTGCTTTCCATTGGATTTAATTAGCTTTGTTTGAATGTGGTTGCTTTTAATTGATTCAATTTGATCTGTTGAATGCATTTGACTTTCATTTGATTCAAAAGATTTGTTTGAATGTGTTTGACTTTCATATGATTCAAATAGTATCGTTGAATGCATTTGACAATCATTTGATTCAAAAATCTATGTTTGAATTTGTTGACTTTCACTTGATTCAATTAGCTTTTTGAACTCATTTGACTTTCTTTGGATTCAAAAAGCTTTGTTTGAATGTGTTTGAATTTCACTTGATTTAAATTAGCTTTTGTTTGAATGTGGTTAACTTTCATTTGATTCAATTAGCTTTGTTTGAATGTGGTTGACTTTCATTTGATTCAATTAGGTTTGTTAGAATGCCATTGACTTTCGTTTGATTCAATTAGGTTTGTTAGAATGCCATTGACTTATTTGATTCAATTAGCTTTGTTGAATGCATACGACTTTCATTTGATTCAAAAAGCTTTGTTTGAATGTGTTTGACTTTCATTTGATTCAATTAGCATCGTTGAACAAATTTGACCGTCATTTGATTCAAAAAGCTTTGTTTGAATTACCTATACTTTCACTTGATTCAATTAGCTTTTTTGAATGCATTTAACTTTCATTTGATTTAAAAAGCTTTGTTTAAATGTAATTGACTTTCACTTGATTTAATTACTTTTTTTTAATTGCATTTGACTTTCGGTTGATTCAAAAAGATTTGTTTGAATGTGCTTGACTTTCATATGATTCAATTGGCATCGTTGAACGGATTTGACAATCATTTGATTCAAAAACTTTGTTTGACTTTCACTTGATTCAAATCGCTATTTTGAATGCATTTGAATTTCATTTGATTGAAAAAGCTTTGTTTGAATGTGTTTGATTTTCATTTGATTAAATTAGCTTTGTTTGAATTTGATTGACTTTCATTTGAATCAATTAGCTTTGTTTAATGCATTTGACTTTCATTTAATTCAAAAAGCTTTGTTTGAATGTGTTTGACTTTTATTTGATTCAAATAGCTTTGTTTGAATGATTTTGACTTTCACTTGATTTAAATACCTTTTTTGAATGCGTTTGACTTTCATTTGATTCAAATAGCATTTCTTGAATGTGTTTGACTTTCATTTGGTTCAAATAGCTTTGTTTAAATGTGTTTGACTTTCATTTGATTCAATTAGCTTTGCTTGAATGTGGTTAACTTTCAATTGAGTGAATTTGCTTTGTTGAATGCATTTGACTTTCATTTGATTCAAAAAGTTTTGTTTGACTGTCATATGATTCAATTAGCCTCGTTGAATGCATTTGACAATCATTTGATTCAAAAAGCTTTGTTTGAATTCTTTGGACTTTTACTTGATTCAATTAGCTTTTTTGAAGCATTTGACTTTCATATGATTTAATTAGCTTTGTTTGAATGTTGTTTGACTTTCATTTTATGCAATTAGCTTTGTCTGAATGTGTTTGACTTTCGTTTGATTTAATTATCTTTTTTGAATGCATTTGACTTTCATTTGATTCAGATAGCATTGTTTGAATGTGTTTGACTTTCATTTGATTCAAATAGCTTTGTTTGAATGTGTTTGCCTTCCATTGGATTTAATTAGCTTTCTTTTGAATGTGGTTGACTTTTAATTGATTCAATTTGATCTGTTGAATGCATTTGACTTTCATTTGATTCATAAAGATTTGTTTGAATGTGTTTGACTTTCATATGATTCAATTAGTATCGTTGAATGCATTTGACAATCATTTGATTCAAAAAGCTATGTTTGAATTTGTTTGACTTTCACTTGATTCAATTTACTTTTTGAAATCATTTGACTTTCTTTTGATTCAAAAGCTTTGTTTGAATGTGTTTGATTTTCACTTGATTTAATTAGCTTTGTTTGAATGTGGTTAACTTTCATTTGATTCAATTAGCTTTGTCTGAATGTTGTTGACTTTCATTTGATTCAATTAGGTTTGTTAGAATGTCATTGACTTTCATTTGATTCAATTAGGTTTGTTAGAATGCCATTGACTTTCATTATATTCAATTAGC
>NW_018744404.1:0-29186 GCF_001683475.1 Chenopodium quinoa | reverse complement strand
TAGTAGAATGTAATTGACTTTCATTTGATTCAAATAGCTTTGTTTGAATGTGTTTGACTTTCATTTGATTCAAATAGCTTTGTTTGAATGTGTTTTACTTTCATTCGATTCAATTAGCTTTGTAGAATGTATTTCACTTTTATTTGATTTAATTAGCTTTGTTTAAATTTATTTGACTCTCATTTGATTCAAATAGCTTTGTTTAAATGTGTTTGACTTTCATTTGATTCAAATAGCTTTGTTTGAATGTGTTTTACTTTCATTCGATTCAATTAGCTTTGTAGAATGTATTTGACTTTCATTTGATTGAAAATAGCTTTGTTTGAATGTGCTTGACTTTCATTTGATTTTAATTAGCTTTGTTTGAATGTGTTTGACTTTCATTTGATTCAATTAGATTTGTTTGAATGTGTTTGACTTTAATTTAATTCAATTAGCTTTGTAGAATGTATTAGACTTTTATTTGATTTAATTAGCTTTGTTTTAATGCATTTGACTCTCATTTGATTCAAATAGCTTTGTTTGAATGTGTTTGACTTTCATTAGATTCAAATAGCTTTGTTTGAATGTTTGACTTTCATTTGATTCAATTAGCTTTGTAGAATGTAATTGACTTTCATTCGATTAAATAGCTTTGTTTGAATGTGCTTCACTTTCTTTGATTCAATTAGCTTTGTTTGTGTTTGACTTTTATTTGAATCAATTAGCTTTGTTGAATGTATTTGACTTTCATTTGATTCAATTAGCTTTGTTTCAATGTGTTTGACTTTCATTTTATTCAATTAGCTTTGTAGAATGTATTTAACTCTCATTTTGATTCAAATAGCTTTGTTTGAATGCGTTTAACTTTCATTTGATTCAATTAGCTTTGTAGAATACATTTCACTTTCATTTAATTTAAACTACTTTGTTTGAATGTGTTTGACTTTCATTTGACTCAAATAGCTTTATTTGATTGCGTTTGACTTTCATTTGATACAATTAGCTTTGTAGAACGTATTTGACATTCATTTGATTCAAATAGCTTTATTTGAATGTTTGACTTTCATTTGATTCAATTAGCTTTGTAGAATGTATTTGACTTTCATTTGAGTCAAATAACTTTATTTGACTGTGTTTGACTTTCATTTGTTTCAATTTGCATTGTAGAATGTATTTGACTTTCATTTTCATCAAATAGCTTTGTTTGAATGTGTTTGACTTTCATTTGATTCAATTAGTTGTGTAGAATGTATTTGACATTTATTTAATTAAAATAGATTTGTTTGAATGTGTTTGACTTTCATTTGATTCAATTAGCTTTGTTTGAATGTGTTTGACTTTCATTTGATTCAAATAGCTTTGTTTGAATGTGTTTGACTTTCAATTGATTCAATTAGCTTTGTAGAATGTATTTGACTGTCATTTGATTCAAATAGTTTTGTTTGAATGTGTTTGAATTTCATTTAATTCAATTTGCTTTTTAGAATGCATTTCACTTTAATCTTATTTATATAGCTTTGTTTGAATGTGTTTGACTTTCATTTAAATTAAAAATCTTTTTTTGAATGTGTTTGACTTTCATTTGATTTAAAAGGCTTTGTTTGAATGTGATTGACTTTCATTTGATGCAATTAGCTTTGTACAATGTATTTTACTTTTATTTGATTTAATTAGCTTTGTTTGAATTTATTTGACTCTCATTTGATTCAAATAGCTTTGTTTGAATGTGTTTGACTTTCATTTGATTCAATTAGCTTTGTAGAATGTATTTGACTTTCATTTGATTCAAATAGCTTTTTTGAATGTGTTTGACTTTCATTTGATTCAATTAGCTTTGTAGAATGTATTTGACTTTCATTTAATACGAAATCTTTGTTTGAATGTGTTTGACTTTCATTTGATTCAATTTGCTTTGTTTGAATGTGTTTGACTTTCATTTGATTCAATTCGCTTTGTTCAATGTATTTGACTTTCAGTTAATTCAATTAGCTTTGTTTGAATGTGTTTGACTTTCATTTGATTCAATTAGCTTTGTAGAATGTATTTGACTTTTATTTGATTTAATTAGCTTTGTTTGAATGTATTTGACTCTCATTTGATTCAAATAGCTTTGTTTTAATGTGTTTCACTTTCATTTGATTCAATTAGCTTTGTAGAATGCATTTCACTTTCATTTTATTCAAATAGCTTTGTTTGAATGTGTTTGACTTTCATTTATACAATTAGCTTTGTAGAACGTATTTGACTGTCATTTGATTCAAATAGCTTTGTTTGAATGTGTTTGACTTTCATTTGATTCAATTAGCTTAGTAGAATGTATTTGACTTTCATTTGATTCAAATAGCTTTGTTTGAATGTGTTTGACTTTCATTTGATTCAATTAGCTTTATAGAATGTATTTGACTTTCACTTGATTCGAAAGCTTTGTTTGAATGTGTTTAACTTTCATTAAATTCAATTAGCTTATTTTGAATGTGTCTAACTTTAATTTAATCAATTAGCATTGTAGAATGTATTTGACTTCCATTTGATTCAATTAGCATTGATTGAATGTGTTTGACTTTTATGTGATTCAATTAGCTTTGTTGAATGTATTTGACTTTTATTTGATTAATTAGCTTCGTTTGAATGTATTTGACTCTCATTTGATTCAAATAGCTTTGTTTGAATGTGTTTCACTTTCATTTGATTCAATTAGCTTTGTAGAATGCATTTCACTTTCATTTATTTAAATAGCTTTGTTTGAATGTGTTTGACTTTCATTTGATTCAATTAGCTTTGTAGAATGTATTTGACTTTCATTTGAATCAAATAACTTTTTGTTTTTGACTTTCATTTGATTCAATTTGCTTTGTAGAATGTATTTGACTGTCATTTGATTCAAATAGCTTTGTTTGAATGTGTTTGAATTTCATTTAATTCAGTTTGCTTTGTAGAATGCATTTCACTTTCATTTTGATTTATATAGCTTTGTTTGAATGTGTTTGACTTTTATTTAAATTAAAAAGCGTTTTTTGAATGTGTTTGACTTTCATTTAATTTAAAGACTTTGTTTGAATGTGTTTGACTTTCATTTGATTCAATTAGCTTGTAGAATGTATTTGACTTTCATTTGAGTCAAATAACTTTGTTTGACTGTGTTTGACTTTCATTTGTTTCAATTTGCTTTGTAGAATGTATTTGTCTTTCATTTGATTCAAATAGCTTTGTTTGAATGTGTTTGACTTTCATTTGATTCAATTAGCTTCGTAGAATGCATTTCACTTTAATCTGATTTTATATAGCTTTGTTTGAATGTGTTTAACTTTCATTTAAATTAAAAATCTTTTTTGGAATGTGTTTGACTTTCATTTGATTTAAAAGGCTTTGTTTGAATGTGATTGACTTTCATTTGATGCAATTAGCTTTGTACAATGTATTTTACTTATTTGATTTAATTAGCTTTGTTTGAATTTATTTGACTCTCATATGATTCAAATAGCTTTGTTTGAATGTGTTTGACTTTCATTTGATTCAATTAGCTTTGTAGAATTTATTTAACTTTCTTTTGATTCAAATAGCTTTATTTGAATGTGTTTGACTTTCATTTGATTCAATTAGCTTTGTAGAATGTGTTTGACTTTCATTTAATACTTGAATGTGTTTGACTTTCATTTGATTCAATTAGCTTTGTTTGAATGTGTTTGACTTTCATTTGATTCAATTCTTTGTTGAATGTTTGACTTTCATTCAATTAGCTTTGTTTGAATGTGTTTGATTCAATTAGCTGTATTTGACTTCATTTGATTCAAATAGCTTTGTTGAATGTGTTTGACTTTCATTTGATTCAATTAGCTTTTATAGAATGTATTTGACTTTCACTTGATTCGAAAGCTTTGTTTGAAATGTGTTTAACTTTCATTAAATTCAATTAGCTTATTTTGAATGTGTCTAACTTTAATTTAATTCAATTAGCATTGTAGAATGTATTTGACTTCCATTTGATTCAATTAGCATTGATTGAATGTGTTTGACTTTTATGTGATTCAATTAGCTTTGAATGTATTTGTTTGATTTAATTAGCTTCGTTTGAATGTATTTGACTCTCATTTGATTCAAATAGCTTTGTTTGAATGTGTTTCACTTTCATTTGATTCAATTAGCTTTGTAGAATGCATTTCACTTTCATTTATTTAAATAGCTTTGTTTGAATGTGTTTGACTTTCATTTGATTCAATTAGCTTTGTAGAATGTATTTGACTTTCATTTGAATCAAATAACTTTGTTTGATTTGACTTTCATTTGATTCAATTTGCTTTGTAATGTTGACTGTCATTTGATTCAATAGCTTTGTTTGAATGTGTTTGAATTTCATTTAATTCATTAGAATGCATTTCACTTTCATTTGATTTATATAGCTTTGTTTGAATGTGTTTGACTTTTATTTAAATTAAAAGCGTTTTTTGAATGTGTTTGACTTTATTTAATTTAAAAGACTTTGTTTGAATGTGTTTGACTTTCATTTGATTCAATTAGCTTGTAGAATGTATTTGACTTTCATTTGAGTCAAATAACTTTGTTTGACTGTGTTTGACTTTCATTTGTTTCAATTTGCTTTGTAGAATGTATTTGTCTTTCATTTGATTCAAATAGCTTTGTTTGAATGTGTTTGACTTTCATTTGATTCAATTAGCTTCGTAGAATGCATTTCACTTTAATCTGATTTATATAGCTTTGTTTGAATGTGTTTAACTTTCATTTAAATTAAAAATCTTTTGGAATGTGTTTGACTTTCATTTGATTTAAAAGCTTTGTTTGAATGTGATTGACTTTCATTTGATGCAATTAGCTTTGTACAATGTTTTTACTTTTATTTGATTTAATTAGCTTTGTTTGAATTTATTTGACTTCATATGATTCAAATATTGTAGAACTTGACTGTCAATTGATTCAAATAGCTTTGTTTGAATGTGTTTGACTTTCATTTGATTCATTTAGCTTAGTAGAATGTAATTGACTTTCATTTGATTCAAATAGCTTTGTTTGAATGTGTTTGACTTTCATTTGATTCAAATAGCTTTGTTTGAATGTGTTTTACTTTCATTCGATTCAATTAGCTTTGTAGAATGTATTTACTTTTATTTGATTTAATTAGCTTTGTTTAAATTTATTTGACTCTCATTTGATTCAAATAGCTTTGTTTAAATGTGTTTGACTTTCATTTGATTCAAATAGCTTTGTTTGAATGTGTTTTACTTTCATTGATTCAATTAGCTTTGTAGAATGTATTTGACTTTCATTTGATTAAAATAGCTTTGTTTGAATGTGCTTGACTTTCATTTGATTTAATTAGCTTTGTTTGAATGTGTTTGACTTTCATTTTGATTCAATTAGATTTGTTTGAATGTGTTTGACTTTAATTTAATTCAATTAGCAATTAGACTTTTATTTGAATTAGCTTTGTTTGAATGTATTTGACTTCATTTGATTCAAATAGCTTTTTGAATGTGTTTGACTTTCATTTGATTCAAATAGCTTTGTTTGAATGTGTTTGACTTTCATTTGATTCAATTAGCTTTGTAGAATGTAATTGACTTTCATTCGATTAAAATAGCTTTGTTTGAATGTGTTTGACTTTCATTTGATTCAATTAGCTTTGTTTGAATGTGTTTGACTTTCATTTGATTCAATTAGCTTTGTAGAATGTGTTTACTTTTATTTGATTTAATTAGCTTGTTTGAATTTATTTGACTCTCATTTGATTCAAATAGCTTTGTTTGAATGTGTTTGACTTTCATTTGATTCAATTAGCTTTGTAGAATGTATTTGACTTTATTTGATTTAATTAGCTTTGTTTGAACGTATTTGACTCTCATTTGATTCAAATAGCTTTGTTTGAATGTGTTTCACTTTCATTTGATTCAATTAGCTTTGTAGAATGCATTTGACTGTCATTTGATTCGAATAGCTTTGTTTGAATGTGTTTGACTTTCATTTGATTCAATTAGCATGTAATTGACTTTCATTTGATTCAAATAGCTTTGTTTGAATGTGTTTGACTTTCATTTGATTCAAATAGCTTTGTTTGAATGTGTTTTACTTTCATTCGATTCAATTAGCTTTGTAGAATGTATTTCACTTTTATTTGATTTAATTAGCTTTGTTTAAATTTATTTGACTCTCATTTGATTCAAATAGCTTTGTTTAAATGTGTTTGACTTTCATTTGATTCAAATAGCTTTTTGAATGTGTTTTACTTTCATTGATTCAATTAGCTTTGTAGAATGTATTTGACTTTCATTTGATTGAAATAGCTTTGTTTGAATGTGCTTGACTTTCATTTGATTTAATTAGCTTTGTTTGAATGTGTTTGACTTTCATTTGATTCAATTAGATTTGTTTGAATGTGTTTGACTTTAATTTAATTCAATTAGCTTTGTAGAATGTATTAGACTTTTATTTGATTTAATTAGCTTTGTTTTAATGCATTTGACTCTCATTTGATTCAAATAGCTTTGTTTGAATGTTTTGACTTTCATTAGATTCAAATAGCTTTGTTTGAATGTATTTGACTTTCATTTGATTCAATTAGCTTTGTAGAATGTAATTGACTTTCATTCGATTAAAATAGCTTTGTTTGAATGTGCTTCACTTTCTTTTGATTCAATTAGCTTTGTTTGTGTTTGACTTTTATTTGAATCAATTAGCTTTGTTGAATGTATTTGACTTTCATTTGATTCAATTAGCTTTGTTTCAATTGTTTGACTTTCATTTTATTCAATTAGCTTTGTAGAATGTATTTAACTCTCATTTGATTCAAATAGCTTTGTTTGAATGCGTTTAACTTTCATTTGATTCAATTAGCTTTGTAGAATACATTTCACTTTCATTTAATTTAAACTACTTTGTTTGAATGTGTTTGACTTTCATTTGACTCAAATAGCTTTATTTGATTGCGTTTGACTTTCATTTGATACAATTAGCTTTGTAGAACGTATTTGACTTTCATTTGATTCAAATAGCTTTATTTGAATGTGTTTGACTTTCATTTGATTCAATTAGCTTTGTAGAATGTATTTGACTTTCATTTGAGTCAAATAACTTTATTTGACTGTGTTTGACTTTCATTTGTTTCAATTGCATTGTAGAATGTATTTGAGCTTTGTTTGAATGTGTTTGACTTTCATTTGATCAATTATGTAGAATGTATTTGACTTTATTTAATTAAAATAGATTTGTTTGAATGTGTTTGACTTTCATTTGATTCAATTAGCTTTGTTTGAATGTGTTTGACTTTCATTTGATTCAAATAGCTTTGTTTGAATGTGTTTGACTTTCAATTGATTCAATTAGCTTTGTAGAATGTATTTGACTGTCATTTGATTCAAATAGTTTTGTTTGAATGTGTTTGAATTTCATTTAATTCAATTTGCTTTTTAGAATGCATTTCACTTTAATCTTATTTATATAGCTTTGTTTGAATGTGTTTGACTTTCATTTAAATTAAAAATCTTTTTTTGAATGTGTTTGACTTTCATTTGATTTAAAAGGCTTTGTTTGAATGTGATTGACTTTCATTTGATGCAATTAGCTTTGTACAATGTATTTTACTTTTATTTTATTTAATTAGCTTTGTTTGAATTTATTTGACTCTCATTTGATTCAAATAGCTTTGTTTGAATGTGTTTGACTTTCATTTGATTCAATTAGCTTTGTAGAATGTATTTGACTTTCATTTGATTCAAATAGCTTTTTTGAATGTGTTTGACTTTCATTTGATTCAATTAGCTTTGTAGAATGTATTTGACTTTCATTTAATACGAAATCTTTGTTTGAATGTGTTTGACTTTCATTTGATTCAATTTGCTTTGTTTGAATGTGTTTGACTTTCATTTGATTCAATTCGCTTTGTTCAATGTATTTGACTTTCAGTTAATTCAATTAGCTTTGTTTGAATGTGTTTGACTTTCATTTGATTCAATTAGCTTTGTAGAATGTATTTGACTTTTATTTGATTTAATTAGCTTTGTTTGAATGTATTTGACTTCATTTGATTCAAATAGCTTTGTTTTAATGTGTTTCACTTTCATTTGATTCAATTAGCTTTGTAGAATGCATTTCACTTTCATTTTATTCAAATAGCTTTGTTTGAATGTGTTTGACTTTCATTTTATACAATTAGCTTTGTGTATTTGAATTTGATTCAAATAGCTTTGACTTTCATTTGACTGTTTGATTCAAATAGCTTTGTTTGAATGTGTTTTTTCATTTGATTCAATTAGCTTTTAGAATGTATTTGACTTTCACTTGATTCTTTGTTTGAATGTGTTTAACTTTCATTAATTCAATTAGCTTTTTTGAATGTGCTTTAATTTAATTCAATTAGCATTGTAGAATGTATTTGACTTCATTTGATTCAATTAGCTTTGTAGAATGTATTTGACTTTCATTTGAATCAAATAACTTTGTTTGATTTGACTTTCATTTGATTCAATTTGCTTTGTAGAATGTATTTGACTGTCATTTGATTCAAATAGCTTTGTTTGAATGTGTTTGAATTTCATTTAATTCAGTTTGCTTTGTAGAATGCATTTCACTTTCATTTGATTTAATAGCTTTGTTTGAATGTGTTTGACTTTTATTTAAATTAGCTTTTTTGAATGTGTTTGACTTTAATTTAATTTAAAAGACTTTGTTTGAATGTGTTTGACTTTCATTTGATTCAATTAGCTTGTAGAATGTATTTGACTTTCATTTGAGTCAAATAACTTTGTTTGATTGACTTTCATTTGTTCAATTTGCTTTGTAGAATGTATTTGTCTTTCATTTGATTCAAATAGCTTTGTTTGAATGTTTTGACTTTCATTTGATTCAATTAGCTTCGTAGAATGCATTTCACTTTTGATTTATATAGCTTTGTTTGAATGTGTTTAACTTTCATTTAAATTAAAAATCTTTTTTGAATGTGTTTGACTTTCATTTGATTTAAAAGGCTTTGTTTGAATGTGATTGACTTTCATTTGATGCAATTAGCTTTGTACAATGTATTTTACTTTTATTTGATTTAATTAGCTTTGTTTGAATTTATTTGACTTCATTGATTCAAATAGCTTTGTAGAACGTATTTGACTGTCAATTGATTCAAATAGCTTTGTTTGAATGTGTTTGACTTTCATTTGATTCATTTAGCTTGTAGAATGTAATTGACTTTCATTTGATTCAAATAGCTTTGTTTGAATGTGTTTGACTTTCATTTGATTCAAATAGCTTTGTTTGAATGTGTTTTACTTTCATTCGATTCAATTAGCTTTGTAGAATGTATTTCACTTTTATTTGATTTAATTAGCTTTGTTTAAATTTATTTGACTCTCATTTGATTCAAATAGCTTTGTTTAAATGTGTTTGACTTTCATTTGATTCAAATAGCTTGTTTGTGTTTTACTTTCATTCGATTCAATTAGCTTTGTAGAATGTATTTGACTTTCATTTGATTAAAATAGCTTTGTTGAATGTGCTTGACTTTCATTTGATTTAATTAGCTTTGTTTGAATGTGTTTGACTTTCATTTGATTCAATTAGATTGAATGTGTTTGACTTTAATTTAATTCAATTAGCTTTGTAGAATGTATTAGACTTTTATTTGATTTAATTAGCTTTGTTTGAATGTATTTGACTCTCATTTGATTCAAATAGCTTTCTTTGAATGTGTTTGACTTTCATTTGATTCAAATAGCTTTGTTTGAATGTGTTTGACTTTCATTTGATTCAATTAGCTTTGTAGAATGTAATTGACTTTCATTCGATTAAAATAGCTTTGTTTGAATGTGCTTGACTTTCATTTGATTCAATTAGCTTTGTTTGAATGTGTTTGACTTTCATTTGATGCAATTAGCTTTGTAGAATGTGTTTACTTTTATTTGATTTAATTAGCTTAGTTTGAATTTATTTGACTCTCATTTGATTCAAATAGCTTTGTTTGAATGTGTTTGACTTTCATTTGATTCAATTAGCTTTGTAGAATGTATTTGACTTTTATTTGATTTAATTAGCTTTGTTTGAACGTATTTGACTCTTGATTCAAATAGCTTTGTTTGAATGTGTTTCACTTTCATTTGATTCAATTAGCTTTGTAGAATGCATTTGACTGTCATTTGATTCGAATAGCTTTGTTTGAATGTGTTTAACTTTCATTTGATTCAATTAGCTTAGTAGAATGTAATTGACTTTCATTTGATTCAAATAGCTTTGTTTGAATGTGTTTGACTTTCATTTGATTCAAATAGCTTTGTTTGAATGTGTTTACTTTCATTCGATTCAATTAGCTTTGTAGAATGTATTTCACTTTTATTTGATTTAATTAGCTTTGTTTAAATTTATTTGACTCTCATTTGATTCAAATAGCTTTGTTTAAATGTGTTTGACTTTCATTTGATTCAAATAGCTTTGTTTGAATGTGTTTTACTTTCATTCGATTCAATTAGCTTTGTAGAATGTATTTGACTTTCATTTGATTAAAATAGCTTTGTTTGAATGTGCTTGACTTTCATTTGATTTAATTAGCTTTGTTTGAATGTGTTTGACTTTCATTTGATTCAATTAGATTTGTTTGAATGTGTTTGACTTTAATTTAATTCAATTAGCTTTGTAGAATGTATTAGACTTTTATTTGATTTAATTAGCTTTGTTTTAATGCATTTGACTCTCATTTGATTCAAATAGCTTTGTTTGAATGTGTTTGACTTTCATTGATTCAAATAGCTTTGTTTGAATGTGTTTGACTTTCATTTGATTCAATTAGCTTTGTAGAATGTAATTGACTTTCATTCGATTAAAATAGCTTTGTTTGAATGTGCTTCACTTTCTTTGATTCAATTAGCTTTGTTTGTGTTTGACTTTATTTGAATCAATTAGCTTTGTTGAATGTATTTGACTTTCATTTGATTCAATTAGCTTTGTTTCAATGTGTTTGACTTTCATTTTATTCAATTAGCTTTGTAGAATGTATTTAACTCTCATTTGATTCAAATAGCTTTGTTTGAATGCGTTTAACTTTCATTTGATTCAATTAGCTTTGTAGAATACATTTCACTTTCATTTAATTTAAACTACTTTGTTTGAATGTGTTTGACTTTCATTTGACTCAAATAGCTTTATTTGATTGCGTTTGACTTTCATTTGATACAATTAGCTTTGTAGAACGTATTTGACATTCATTTGATTCAAATAGCTTTATTTGAATGTGTTTGACTTTCATTTGATTCAATTAGCTTGTAGAATGTATTTGACTTTCATTTGAGTCAAATAACTTTATTTGACTGTGTTTGACTTTCATTTGTTTCAATTTGCATTGTAGAATGTATTTGACTTTCATTTTCATCAAATAGCTTTGTTTGAATGTGTTTGACTTTCATTTGATTCAATTAGTTGTGTAGAATGTATTTGACATTTATTTAATTAAAATAGATTTGTTTGAATGTGTTTGACTTTCATTTGATTCAATTAGCTTTGTTTGAATGTGTTTGACTTTCATTTGATTCAAATAGCTTGTTTGAATGTGTTTGACTTTCAATTGATTCAATTAGCTTTGTAGAATGTATTTGACTGTCATTTGATTCAAATAGTTTTGTTTGAATGTGTTTGAATTTCATTTAATTCAATTTGCTTTTAGAATGCATTTCACTTTAATCTTATTTATATAGCTTTGTTTGAATGTGTTTGACTTTCATTTAAATTAAAAATCTTTTTTTGAATGTGTTTGACTTTCATTTGATTTAAAAGGCTTTGTTTGAATGTGATTGACTTTCATTTGATGCAATTAGCTTTGTACAATGTATTTTACTTTTATTTTATTTAATTAGCTTTGTTTGAATTTATTTGACTCTCATTTGATTCAAATAGCTTTGTTTGAATGTGTTTGACTTTCATTTGATTCAATTAGCTTTGTAGAATGTATTTGACTTTCATTTGATTCAAATAGCTTTTTTGAATGTGTTTGACTTTCATTTGATTCAATTAGCTTTGTAGAATGTATTTGACTTTCATTTAATACGAAATCTTTGTTTGAAATGACTTTCATTTGATTCAATTTGCTTTGTTTGAATGTGTTTGACTTTCATTTGATTCAATTCGCTTTGTTCAATGTATTTGACTTTCAGTTAATTCAATTAGCTTTGTTTGAATGTGTTTGACTTTCATTTGATTCAATTAGCTTTGTAGAATGTATTTGACTTTTATTTGATTTAATTAGCTTTGTTTGAATGTATTTGACTCTCATTTGATTCAAATAGCTTTGTTTAATGTGTTTCACTTTCATTTGATTCAATTAGCTTTGTAGAATGCATTTCACTTTCATTTTATTCAAATAGCTTTGTTTGAATGTGTTTGACTTTCATTTATACAATTAGCTTTGTAGAACGTATTTGACTGTCATTTGATTCAAATAGCTTTGTTTGAATGTGTTTGACTTTCATTTGATTCAATTAGCTTAGTAGAATGTATTTGACTTTCATTTGATTCAAATAGCTTTGTTTGAATGTGTTTGACTTTCATTTGATTCAATTAGCGAATGTATTTGACTTTCACTTGATTCGAAAGCTTTTGAATGTGTTTAACTTTCATTAAATTCAATTAGCTTATTTTGAATGTGACTTTAATTTAATTCAATTAGCATTGTAGAATGTTTGACTTCCATTTGATTCAATTAGCTTGAATGTGTTTGACTTTTATTTGATTCAATTAGCTTTGTTGAATGTATTTGACTTTTTTTGATTTAATTATTTGAATGTATTTGACTCTCATTTGATTCAAATAGCTTTGTTTGAATGTGTTTCACTTTCATTTGATTCAATTAGCTTTGTAGAATGAATAGCTTTGTTGAATGTGTTTGACTTTCATTTGATTCAATTAGCTTTGTAGAATGTATTTGACTTTCATTTGAATCAAATAACTTTGTTGACTGTTTTGACTTTCATTTGATTCAATTTGCTTTGTAGAATGTATTTGACTGTCATTTGATTCAAATAGCTTTGTTTGAATGTGTTTGAATTTCATTTAATTCATTTGCTTTGTAGAATGCATTTCACTTTCATTTGATTTATATAGCTTTGTTTGAATGTGTTTGACTTTTATTTAAATTAAAAAGCTTTTTTGAATGTGTTTGACTTTCATTTAATTTAAAAGACTTTGTTTGAATGTGTTTGACTTTCATTTGATTCAATTAGCTTTGTAGAATGTATTTGACTTTCATTTGAGTCAAATAACTTTGTTTGACTGTGTTTGACTTTCATTTGTTTCAATTTGCTTTGTAGAATGTATTTGTCTTTCATTTGATTCAAATAGCTTTGTTTGAATGTGTTTGACTTTCATTTGATTCAATTAGCTTCGTAGAATGCATTTCACATTGATTTATATAGCTTTGTTTGAATGTGTTTAACTTTCATTTAAATTAAAAATCTTTTTTTGGAATGTGTTTGACTTTCATTTGATTTAAAAGGCTTTGTTTGAATGTGATTGACTTTCATTTGATGCAATTAGCTTTGTACAATGTATTTTACTTTTATTTGATTTAATTAGCTTTGTTTGAATTTATTTGACTCTCATTGATTCAAATAGCTTTGTTTGAATGTGTTTGACTTTCATTTGATTCAATTAGCTTTGTAGAATTTATTTAACTTTCTTTGATTCAAATAGCTTTATTTGAATGTGTTTGACTTTCTTTGATTCAATTAGCTTTGACTTTCATTTTCTTTGTTTGAATGTGTTTGACTTTCTCAATTAGCATTGATTCTTTGACTTTCAGTAGCTTTGTTTGAATGTGTTTGACTTTCATTTGATTCAATTAGCTTGTAGAATGTATTTGACTTTCATTTGATTCAAATAGCTTTGTTTGAATGTGTTGACTTTCATTTGATTCAATTAGCTTTATAGAATGTATTTGACTTTCACTTGATTCGAAAGCTTTGTTTGAATGTGTTTAACTTTCATTAAATTCAATTAGCTTATTTGAATGTGACTTTAATTTAATTCAATTAGCATTGTAGAATGCATTTGATTCAATTAGATTGAATGTGTTTGACTTTTATGTGATTCAATTAGCTTTGTTGAATGTATTTGACTTTTATTTGATTTAATTAGCTTCGTTTGAATGTATTTGACTTCATTTGATTCAAATAGCTTTGTTTGAATGTGTTTCACTTTCATTTGATTCAATTAGCTTTGTAGAATGCATTTCACTTTCATTTTATTTAAATAGCTTTGTTTGAATGTGTTTGACTTTCATTTGATTCAATTAGCTTTGTAGAATGTATTTGACTTTCATTTGAATCAAATAACTTTGTTTGACTGTTTTTGACTTTCATTTGATTCAATTTGCTTTGTAGAATGTATTTGACTGTCATTTGATTCAAATAGCTTTGTTTGAATGTGTTTGAATTTCATTTAATTCATTTGCTTTGTAGAATGCATTTCACTTTCATTTGATTTATATAGCTTTGTTTGAATGTTTGACTTTATTTAAATTAAAAAGCGTTTTTTGAATGTGTTTGACTTTCATTTAATTTAAAAAGACTTTGTTTGAATGTGTTTGACTTTCATTTGATTCAATTAGCTTGTAGAATGTATTTGACTTTCATTGACTTTGTTTGACTGTGTTTGACTTTCATTTGTTTCAATTTGCTTTGTAGAATGTATTTGTCTTTCATTTGATTCAAATAGCTTTGTTTGAATGTGTTTGACTTTCATTTGATTCAATTAGCTTCGTAGAATGCATTTCACTTTAATCTGATTTATATAGCTTTGTTTGAATGTGTTTGACTTTCATTTAAATTAAAAATCTTTTTTGGAATGTGTTTGACTTTCATTTGATTTAAAAGGCTTTGTTTGAATGTGATTGACTTTCATTTGATGCAATTAGCTTTGTACAATGTATTTACTTTTATTTGATTTAATTAGCTTTGTTTGAATTTATTTGACTCTCATTGATTCAAATAGCTTTGTTTGAATGTGTTTGACTTTCATTTGATTCAATTAGCTTTGTAGAATTTATTTTTTCTTTTGATTCAAATAGCTTTATTTGAATGTGTTTGACTTTCATTTGATTCAATTAGCTTTGTAGAATGTGTTTGACTTTCATTTAATAAAATATTTGTTTGAATGTGTTTGACTTTCATTTGATTCAATTAGCTTTGTTTGAATGTGTTTGACTTTCATTTGATTCAATTCGCTTTGTTGAATGTATTTGACTTTCAGTTAATTCAATTAGCTTTGTTTGAATGTGTTTGACTTTCATTTGATTCAATTAGCTTTGTAGAATGTATTTGATTTTTATTTCATTTAATTAGCTTTGTTTGAATGTATTTGACTCTCATTTGATTCAAATAGCTTTGTTTGAATGTGTTTTACTTTCATTTGATTCAATTAGCTTTGTAGAATGCATTTCACTTTCATTTTATTCAAATAGCTTGTTTGAATGTGTTTGACTTTCATTTGATACAATTAGCTTTGTAGAACGTATTTGACTGTCATTTGATTCAAATAGCTTTGTTTGAATGTGTTTGACTTTCATTTGATTCAATTAGCTTAGTAGAATGTATTTGACTTTAATTTGATTCAAATAGCTTTGTTTGAATGTGTTTGACTTTCATTTGATTCAATTAGCTTTGTAGAATGTATTTGACTTTCACTTGTTTCGAAAGCTTTGTTTGAATGTGTTTGACTTTCATTAAATTCAATTAGCTTATTTTGAATGAGTTTGACTTTAATTTAATTCTATTAGCATTGTAGAATGTATTTGACTTCCGTTTGATTCAATTAGCTTTGTTTGAATGTATTTGACTTTTATATGATTCAATTAGCTTTGTAGAATGTATTTGACTTTTATTTGATTTAATTAGCTTTGTTTGAATGTGTTTGACTTTCATTTGATTCAATTAGCTTTGTAGAATGTATTTGGCTTTCATTTGAATCAAATAACTTTGTTTGACTGTGTTTGACTTTCATTTGATTCAATTTGCTTTGTAGAATGTATTTGACTGTCATTTGATTCAAATAGCTTTGTTTGAATGTGTTTGAATTTCATTTAATTCAATTTGCTTTGTAGAATGCATTTCACTTTCATTTGATTTATATAGCTTTGTTTGAATGTGTTTGATTTTCATTTAAATTAAAAAGCTTTTTTTTGAATGTGTTTGACTTTCATTTGATTTAAAAGACTTTGTTTGAATGTGTTTGACTTTCATTTGATTCAATTAGCTTTGTAGAACGTATTTGACTTTCATTTGATTCAAATAGCTTTGTTTGAATGTGTTTGACTTTCAATTGATTCAATTAGCTTTGTAGAATGTGTTTGACTGTCATTTGATTTAAATAGCTTTGTTTGAATGTGTTTGAATTTCATTTAATTCAATTTGCTTTGTAGAATGCATTTCACTTTCATTAGATTTATATAGCTTTGTTTGAATGTGTTTGACTTTCATTTAAATTAAAAAGCTTTTTTTTAATGTGTTTGACTTTCATTTGATTTAAAAGGCTTTGTTTGAATGTGTTTGACTTTCATTTGATTCAATTAGCTTTGTAGAATGTATTTTACTTTTATTTGATTTAATTAGCTTTGTTTTAAATTTATTTGACTCTCATTTGATTCAAATAGCTTTGTTTGAATGTGTTTGACTTTCATTTGATTCAAATAGCTTTGTTTGAATGTGTTTTACTTTCATTTGATTCAATTAGCTTTGTAGAATGTATTTGACTTTCATTTGATTAAATAGCTTTGTTAGAATGTTCTTGACTTTCATTTGATTTAATTAGCTTTGTTTGAATGTGTTTGACTTTCATTTGATTCAATTAGCTTTGTTTGAATGTGTTTGACTTTAATTTAATTCAATTAGCTTTGTAGAACGTATTAGACTTTTATTTGATTTAATTAGCTTTGTTTGAATGTATTTGACTCTCATTTGATTCAAATAGCTTTGTTTGAATGTGTTTGACTTTCATTTGATTCAAATAGCTTTTTTGAATGTGTTTGACTTTCATTTGATTCAATTAGCTTTGTAGAATGTATTTGACTTTCATTTGATTAAAATAGCTTTGTTTGAATGTTTGACTTTCATTTGATTCAATTAGCTTTGTTTGAATGTGTTTGACTTTCATTTGATTCAATTAGCTTTGTTGAATGTATTTGACTTTCATTTGATTCAATTAGCTTTTTTTAATGTTTTGACTTTCATTTGATCCAATTAGATTTGTAGAATGTATTTGACTCTCATTTGATTCAAATAGCTTTGTTTGAATGCGTTTAACTTTCATTTGATTCAATTAGCTTTGTAGAATACATTTCACTGTCATTTAATTTAACCAACTTTGTTTGAATGTGTTTGACTTTCATTTCACTCAAATAGCTTTATTTGATTGCGTTTTGACTTTCATTGATACAATTAGCTTTGGAGAACGTATTTGACTATCATTTGATTCAAATAGCTTTGTTTGAATGTGTTTGACTTTCATTTGATTTCATATGCTTTGTAGAATGTATTTGACTTTCAATTGATTCTAATAGCATTGTTTGAATGTGTTTGACTTTCATCTGATTCAATTTGCTTTGTAGAATGTATTTGACTTTCATTTGATTCAAATAGCTTTGTTTAAATGTGTTTAACTTTCATTTGATTCAATTAGCTTTGTTTGAATGTATTTGACTTTCTATTGATTCAAATAGCTTTGTTTGAATGAGTTTGACTTTCATTTGATTCAATTAGCTTTGTAGAATGTATTTGACATTCATTAAATTTAAATAGCTTTGTTTGAATGTATTTGACTTTTCAATTGATTCAAATAACTTTGTTTTGAATGTGTTTGACTTTCATTTGATTCAATTAGCTTTATAGAATGTATTTGACATTCATTTAATTAAAATAGCTTTGTTTGAATGTGTTTGACTTTCATTTGATTCAATTAGCTTTGTAGAATGTATTTGACTTTCATTTGATTCAAATAGCTTTGTTTGAATGTGTTTGACTTTCATTTGATTGAATTAGCTTTGTTTGAATGTATTTGACTTTCAATTGATTCAAATAGCTTTGATAGAATGTGTTTGACTTTCATTTGATTCAATTAGCTTTGTAGAATGTATTTGACTTTCATTTAATTTAAATAGCTTTGTTTGAATGTGTTTGACTTTCATTTGATTCAATTACCTTTTTAGAATGTATTTGACTTTCATTTGATTAAAATAGCTTTGTTTGAATGTGCTTGACTTTCATTTTATTCAATTAGCTTTGTTTGAATGTGTTTGACTTTCATTTGATTCAATTAGCTTTGTTTGAATGTGTTTGACTATCATTTGATTCAATTAGCTTTGTAGAATGTATTTGACTCTCATTTGATTCAAATAGCTTTGTTTGAATGCGTTTAACTTTCATTTGATTCAATTAGATTTGTAGAATGTATTTGAATTTCATTTGATTCAAATAGCTTTATTTGAATGTGTTTGACTTTCATTAGATTCAATTAGCTTTGTAGAATGTATTTGACTCATTTGATTTGAAATCTTTGTTTGAATGTGTTTGACTTTCATTTGATTCAATTAGCTTTGTTTGAATGTGTTTGACTTTAATTTAATTCAATTAGCTTTGTAGAATGTATTAGGCTTTTATTTAATTTAATTAGCTTTGTATGAATGTATTTGACTCTCATTTGATTCAAATAGCTTTGTTTGAATGTGTTTGACTTTCATTTGATTCAAATAGCTTTGTTTGAATGTGTTTGACTTTCATTTGATTCAATTAGCTTTGTAGAATGTATTTGACTCTCATTTGATTCAAATAGCTTTGTTTGAATGCGTTTAACTTTCATTTGATTCAATTAGCTTTGTAGAATACATTTCACTTTCAATTAATTTAAACAACTTTGTTTGAATGTGTTTGACTTTCATTTGACTCAAATAGCTTTATTTGTTTGCGTTTGAATTTCATTTGATGCAATTAGCTTTGTAGAACGTATTTAACTTTCATTTGATTCAAATAGCTTTGTTTGAATGTGTTTTGACTTTCATTTGATTCCATCAGCTTTGTAGAATGTATTTGACTTTCAATTGATTCAATTAGCTTTGTAGAATGTATTTGACTTTCATTTGATTCAAATAGCTTTGTTTGAATGTGGTTGACTTTCATTTGATTCAATTAGATTTGTAGAATGTATTGGACTTTCATTTGAGTTAAATACCTTTGTTTGACTGTGTTTGACTTTCATTTTTTTCAATTTGCTTTGTAGAATTTATTTGACTTTCATTTTCTTTAAATAGCTTTGTTTGGATGTGTTTGACTTTCATTTGATTCAATTAGCTTTGTAGAATGGATTTGACATTCATTTAATTAAAATAGCTTTGTTTGAATGTGTTTGACTTTCATTTGATTCAATTAGCTTTGTTTGAATGTGTTTGACTTTCATTTGGTTTCAATTAGCTTTTGTAGAATGTATTTGACTCTTCATTTGATTCAAATAGCTTTGTTTGAATTTATTTGACTTTCATTTGGTTCAATTAGCTTTGTAGAATGTATTTGACTTTCATTTGATTCAAATAGCTTTGTTTGAATTTATTTGACTCTCATTTGATTCAAATAGCTTTGTTTGAATGTTTTTGACTTTTCATTTGATTCAATTAGCTTTGTAGAATGTATTTGACTTTCATTTGATTTAAATAGCTTTATTTGAATGTGTTTGACTTTCATTTGATTCAATTAGCTTTGTAGAGTGTATTTGACTTTCATTTGATTCGAAATCTTTGTTTGAATGTGTTTCACTTTCATTTGATTCAATTGGCTTTGATTGAATGTGTTTGACTTTAATTTTATTCAATTAGCTTTGTTAGAATGTATTAGACTTTTATTTAACTTAATTAGCTTTGTTTGAATGTATTTAACTCTCATTTGATTCAAATAGCTTTGTTTGAATGTGTTTGACTTTCATTTGATTCAAATAGCTTTGTTTGAATGTTTTTGGCTTTCATTTGCTTCAATTAGCTTTGTAGAATGTATTTGACTCTCATTTGATTCAAATGGCTTTGTTTGAATGCGTTTAAACTTCATTTGATTCAATTAGCTTTGTAGAATACATTTCACTTTCATTTAATTTAAACAACTTTGTTTGAATGTGTTTGACTTTCATTTGACTCAAATAGCTTTATTTGATTGCGTTTGACTTTTCATTTGATACAATTAGCTTTGTAGAACGTATTTAACTTTCATTTGATTCAAATAGCTTTGTTTGAATGTGGTTGACTTTTCTTTGATTCAATTAGCTTTGTAGAATGTATTTGACTTTCATTTGAGTCAAATACTTTTGTTTGACTGTGTTTAACTTTCATTTTTTTCAATTTGCTTTGTAGAATGTATTTGACTTTCATTTTCTTTAAATATCTTTGTTTGAATGTGTTTGACTTTCATTTTATTCAATTAGCTTTGTAGAATGTATTTGACATTCATTTAATTAAAATAGCTTTGTTTGAAATTGTTTGACTTTCATTTGAATCAATTAGTTTTGTTTGAATGTGTTTGACTTTCATTTGATTCAATTAGCTTTGTAGAATGTATTTGACTCTCATTTGATTCAAATAGCTTTGTTTGAATGTGTTTGACTTTCAATTGATTCAATTAGCTTTGTAGAGTGTGTTTGACTTTCATTTGATTCAAATAGCTTTGTTTGAATGTGTTTGAATTTCATTTAGATCAATTTGCTTTGTAGAATGCATTTCACTTTCATTTGATTTATATAGCTTTGTTTGAATGTGTTTGACTTTCATTTAAATTAAAAAGCTTTTTTTGAATGTGTTTGACTTTCATTTGATTTAAAAGGCTTTGTTTGAATGTGCTTGACTTTCATTTGATTCAATTAGCTTTGTAGAATGTATTTTACTTTTATCTGATTTAATTAGCTTTGTTTGAATTTATTTGACTCTCCTTTGATTCAAATAGCTTTGTTTGAATGTGTTTGACATTCATTTGATTCAATTAGCTTTGTAGAATGTATTTGACTTTCATTTGATTCAAATAGCTTTATTTGAATGTGTTTGACTTTCATTTGATTCAATTAGCTTTGTAGAATGTATTTGACTTTCATTTGATTCAAAAATCTTTGTTTGAATGTGTTTGACTTCCATTTGA
The DNA here is from genome assembly GCF_001683475.1 of Chenopodium quinoa. Classification (NCBI taxonomy): domain Eukaryota; kingdom Viridiplantae; phylum Streptophyta; class Magnoliopsida; order Caryophyllales; family Amaranthaceae; genus Chenopodium; species Chenopodium quinoa. Next base: position 8,073 of record NW_018744404.1, on the reverse strand, counting down.
TTCAAATAGCTTTGTTTGAATGTGTTTGACTTTCATTTTGATTCAATTAGCTTTGTAGAATGTATTTGACTTTCATTTGAGTCAAATAACTTTGTTTGACTGTGTTTGACTTTCATTTGTTTTCAATTTGCTTTGTAAAATGTATTTGACTTTCATTTTCTTCAAATAGCTTTGTTTGAATGTGTTTGACTTTCATTTGATTCAATTAGCTTTGTAGAATGTATTTGACATTGATTTAATTAAAATAGCTTTGTTTGAATGTGTTTGACTTTCATTTGATTCAATTAGCTTTGTTTGAATGTGTTTGACTTTCATTTGATTCAATTAGCTTTGTAGAATGTATTTGACTTTCATTTGATTCAAATAGCTTTGTTTGAATGTGTTTGACTTTCAATTGATTCAATTAGCTTTGTAGAATGTATTTTACTGTCATTTGATTCAAATAGCTTTGTTTGAATGTGTTTGAATTTTCATTTAATTCAATTTGCTTTGTAGAATGCATTTCACTTTCATTTGATTTATATAGCTTTGTTTGAATGTGTTTGACTTTCATTTAAATTAAAAAGCTTTTTTTGAATGTTTTTGACTTTCATTTGATTTAAAAGGCTTTTGTTTGAATGTGTTTGAATTTCATTTGATTCAATTAGCTTTGTAGAATGTATTTTACTTTCATTTTATTTAATTAGCTTTGTTTGAATTTATTTGACTCTCATTTGATTCAAACAGCTTTGTTTGAATGTGTTTGACTTTCATTTGATTCAATTAGCTTTGTAGAATGTATTTGACTTTCATTTGAATCAAATAACTTTGTTTGACTGTATTTAACTTTCATTTGCTTCAATTTGCTTTGTAGAATGTATTTGACTTTCATTTGATTCAAATAGCTTTATTTGAATGTGTTTTACTTTCATTTGATTCAATTAGCTTTGTAGAATGTATTTGACTTTCATTTAATACGAAATCTTTGTTTGAATGTGTTTGACTTTCATGTGATTCAATTAGCTTTGTTTGAATGTGTTTTACTTTCATTTGATTCAATTCGCTTTGTTGAATGTATTTGACTTTCAGTTAATACAATTAGCTTTGTTTGAATATGTTTGACTTTCATTTGATTCAATAAGCTTTGTAGAATGTATTTGACTTTTATTTGATTTAATTAGCTTTGTTTGAATGTATTTGACTCTCATTTGATTCAAATAGCTTTGTTTGAATGTGTTTGACTTTCATTTGATTCAAATAGCTTTGTTTGAATGTGTTTGACTTTCATTTGATTCAATTAGCTTTGTAGAATGTAATTGACTTTCATTCGATTAAAATAGCTTTGTTTGAATGTGCTTGACTTTCATTTGATTCAATTAGCTTTGTTTGAATGTGTTTGACTTTCATTTGATTCAATTAGCTTTGTAGAATGTATTTGACTCTCATTTGATTCAAATAGCTTTGTTTGAATGCGTTTAACTTTCATTTGATTCAATTAGCTTTGTAGAATACATTTCACTTTCATTTAATTTAAACAACTTTGTGTTGAATGTGTTTGACTTTCATTTGACTCAACTAGCCTTATTTGATTGCGTTTGACTTTCATTTGATACAGTTAGCTTTGTAGAACGTATTTGACTTTCATTTGATTCAAATAGCTTTATTTGAATGTGTTTGACTTTCATTTGATTCAATTAGCTTTGTAGAATGTATTTGACTTTCATTTGAGTCAAAATAACGTTGTTTGAGTGTGTTTGATTTTCATTTTGTTTCAATTTGCTTTGTAAAATGTATTTGACTTTCATTTTCTTCAAATAGCTTTGTTTGAATGTGTTTTCACTTTCATTTGATTCAACTAGCTTTGTAGAATGTATTTGACATTCATTTAATTAAAATAGCTTTGTTTGAATTTGTTTGACTTTTCATTTGATTCAATTAGCTTTGTTTGAATGTGTTTGACTTTCAATTGATTCAATTAGCTTTTGTAGAGTGTGTTTGACTGTCATTTGATTCAAATAGCTTTGTTTCAATGTGTTTTAATTTCATTTAGATCAATTTGCTTTGTAGAATGCATTTCACTTTCATTTGATTTATATAGCTTTGTTTGAATGTGTTTTACTTTTCATTTAAATTAAAAAGCTTTTTTTTGAATGTGTTTGACTTTCATTTGATTTAAAAGGCTTTGTTTGAATGTGTTTGACTTTCATTTGATTCAATTAGCTTTGTTTGAATGTGTTTTGACTTTCATTTGATTCAATTAGCTTTGTATAATGTATTTGACTTTCATTTGATTCAAATAGCTTTGTTTGAATGTGGTTGACTTTCAATTGATTCAATTAGCTTTGTAGAATGTATTTTCCTGTAATTTGATTCAAATAGCTTTGTTTGAATGTGTTTGAATTTCATTTAATTCAATTTGCTTTGTAGATTGCATTTCACTTTTCATTTGATTTATATAGCTTTTGTTTGAATGTGTTTGACTTTCATTTTAAATTAAAAAGCTTTTTTTGAATGTGTTTGACTTTCATTTGATTTAAAAGGATTTGTTTGAATGTGTTTGACTTTCATTTGATTCAATTAGCTTTGTAGAATGTATTTTACTTTTATTTTATTTAATTAGCTTTGTTTTGAATTTATTTGACTCTCATTTAATTCAAACAGCTTTGTTTGAATGTGTTTGACTTTCATTTGATTCAATTAGCTTTGTAAAATGTATTTGACTTTCATTTTGAATCAAATACTTTGTTTGACTGTGTTTGACTTTCATTTGATTCAATTTGCTTTGTAGAATGTAATAGACTTTCATTGATTCAAATAGCTTTATTTGAATGTGTTTGACTTTCATTTGATTCAATTAGCTTTGTAGAATGTATTTGACTTTCATTTAATACGAAATCTTTGTTTGAATGTGTTGAATTTCATGTGATTCAATTAGCTTTGTTTGAATGTGTTTTACATTCATTTGATTCAATTCGCTTTGTTGAATGTATTTGACTTTCAGTTAATACAATTAGCTTTGTTTGAATATGTTTGACTTTCATTTGATTCAATTAGCTTTGTAGAATGTATTTGACTTTTATTTGATTTAATTAGCTTTGTTTAAATGTATTTGACTCTCATTTGATTCAAATAGCTTTGTTTGAATGTGTTTGACTTTCATTTGATTCAAATAGCTTTGTTTGAATGTGTTGGACTTTCATTTGATTCAATTAGCTTTGTAGAATGTATTTGACTTTCATTCGATTAAAATAGCTTTGTTTTGAATGTGCTTGACTTTCATTTGATTCAATTAGCTTTGTTTTGAATGTGTTTGACTTTCATTTGATTCAATTAGCTTTGTTGAATGTATTTGACTTTCATTTGATTCAATTAGCTTTGTTTGAATGTGTTTGACTTTCATTTGATTCAATTAGCTTTGTAGAATGTATTTGACTCTCATTTGATTCAAATAGCTTTGTTTGAATGCGTTTAACTTCATTTGATTCAATTAGCTTTGTAGAATACATTTCACTTTCATTTAATTTAAACAACTTTGTTTGAATGTGTTTGACTTTCATTTGACTCAAATAGCTTTATTCGATTGCGTTTGACTTTCATTTGATACATTAGCTTTGTAGAACATATTTGACTTTCATTTGATTCAAAGAGCTTTATTTGAATGTGTTTGACTTTCATTTGATTCAATTAGCTTTGTAGAATGTATTTGACTTTGATTTGAGTCAAATAACGTTGTTTGACTGTGTTTGATTTTCATTTGTTTCAATTTGCTTTGTAGAAGGAATTTGACTTTCATTTCTTCAAATAGCTTGTTTGAATGTGTTTGACTTTCATTTGACTCAAATAGCTTTATTTGATTGCGTTTGACTTTCATTTGATACAGTTAGCTTTGTAGAACATATTTGACTTTCATTAGATTCAAATAGCTTTATTTGAATGTGTTTGACTTTCATTTGATTCAATTAGCTTTGTAGAATGTATTTGACTTTCATTTGAGTCAAATAACGTTGTTTGACTGTGTTTGATTTTTATTTGTTTCAATTTGCTTTGTAGAATGTATTTGACTTTCATTTTCTTCAAATAGCTTTGTTTGAATGTGTTTGACTTTCATTTGATTCAATTAGCTTTGTATAATGTATTTGACATTCATTTAATTAAAATAGCTTTGTTTGAATGTGTTTGACTTTCATTTGATTCAATTAGCTTTGTTTGAATGTGTTTAACTTTCATTTGATTCAATTAGCTTTGTAGAATGTATTTGACTCTCATTTGATTCAAATGGCTTTGTTTGAATGTGTTTGACTTTCAATTGATTCAATTAGCTTTGTAGAATGTATTTGATTGTCATTCGATTCAAATAACTTTGTTTGAATGTGTTTGAATTTCATTTATTTCAATTTGCTTTGTAGAATGCATTTCACTTTCAATTGATTAATATAGCTTTGTTTGAATGTGTTTGACTTTCATTTAAATTAAAAAGCTTTTTTTTAATGTGTTTGACTTTCATTTGATTTAAAAGCTTTGTTTGAATGAGTTTGACTTTCATTTGATTCAATTAGCTTTGTAGAATGTATTTACTTTTATTTGATTCAAATAGCTTTGTTTGAATGCGTTTAACTTTCATTTGATTCAATTAGCTTTGTAGAATACATTTCACTTTCATTTAATTTAAACAACTTTGTTTGAATGTGTTTGACTTTCATTTGACTCAACTAGCCTTATTTGATTGTGTTTGACTTTCATTTGATACAGTTAGCTTTGTGAACGTATTTGACTTTCATTTGATTCAAATAGCTTTATTTGAATGTGTTTGACTTTCATTTGACTCAATTAGCTTTGTAGAATGTATTTGACTTTCATTTGAGTCAAATAATTTTGTTTGACTGTGTTTGATTTCATTTGTTTCAATTTGCTTTGTAAAATGTATTTGACTTTCATTTTCTTCAAATAGCTTTGTTTGAATGTGTTTCACTTTCATTTGATTCAACTAGCTTTGTAGAATGTATTTGACATTCATTTAATTAAAATAGCTTTGTTTGAATGTGTTTGACTTTCATTTGATTCAATTAGCTTTGTTTGAATGTGTTTGACTTTCATTTGATTCAATTAGCTTTGTAGTATGTATTTGACTTTCATTTTATTCAAATAGCTTTGTTTGAATGTGTTTGACTTTCAATTGATTCAATTAGCTTTGTAGAGTGTGTTTGACTGTCATTTGATTCAAATAGCTTTGTTTCAATGTGTTTTAATTTCATTTAGATCAATTTGCTTTGTAGAATGCATTTCACTTTCATTTGATTTATATAGCTTTGTTTGAATGTGTTTTACTTTCATTTAAATTAAAAAGCTTTTTTTGAATGTGTTTGACTTTCATTTGATTTAAAAAGCTTTGTTTGAATGTGTTTGACTTTCATTTGATTTCAATTAGCTTTGTTTGAATGTGTTTGACTTTCATTTGATTAATTAGCTTTGTAGAATGTATTGACTTTCATTTGATTCAAATAGCTTTGTTTGAATGTGTTTAACTTTTAATTGATTCAATTAGCTTTGTAGAATGTATTTTACTGTCATTTGATTCAAATAGCTTTGTTTGAATGTGTTTGAATTTTTTAATTCAATTTTTCTTTGTAGAATGCATTTCACTTTCATTTGATTTATATAGCTTTGTTTGAATGTGTTTGACTTTCATTTAAATTAAAAAGCTTTTTTAGAATGTGTTTGACTTTCATTTGATTTAAAAGGATTTGTTTGAATGTGTTTGACTCTCATTTGATTCAAACAGCTTTGTTTGATTGTGTTTGACTTTCATTTGATTCAATTAGCTTTGTAGAATGTATTTGACTTTCATTTGAATCAAATAACTTTGTTTGACTGTGTTTAACTTTCATTTGATTCAATTTGCTTTGTAGAATGTATTTGACTTTCATTTGATTCTAATAGCTTTATTTGAATGTTTGACTTTCATTTGATTCAATTAGCTTTGTAGAATGTATTTGACTTTCATTTAATCTTTGTTTGAATGTGTTTGACTTTCATGTGATTCAATTAGCTTTGTTTGAATGTGTTTTACTTTCATTTGATTCAATTCGCTTTGTTGAATGTATTTGACTTTCAGTTTCAATTAGCTTTGTTTGAATATGTTTGACTTTCATTTGATTCAATTAGCTTTGTAGAATGTATTTGACTTTTATTTGATTTAATTAGCTTTGTTTGAATGTATTTGACTCTCATTTGATTCAAATAGCTTTGTTTGAATGTGTTTGACTTTCATTTGATTCAAATAGCTTTGTTTGAATGTGTTTGACTTTCATTTGATTCAATTAGCTTTGTAGAATGTAATTGACTTTCATTCGATTAAAATAGCTTTGTTTGAATGTTTGACTTTCATTTGATTCAATTAGCTTTGTTTGAATGTGTTTGACTTTCATTTGATTCAATTAGCTTTGTTGAATGTATTTGACTTTCATTTGATTCAATTAGCTTTATTTGAATGTGTTTGACTTTCATTTGATTCAATTAGCTTTGTAGAATGTATTTGACTCTCATTTGATTCAAATAGCTTTGTTTGAATGCGTTTAACTTTCATTTGATTCAATTAGCTTTGTAGAATACATTTCACTTTCATTTAATTTAAACAACTTTGTTTGAATGTGTTTGACTTTCATTTGACTCAAATAGCTTTATTTGATTGCGTTTGACTTTCATTTGATACAGTTAGCTTTGTAGAACATATTTGACTTTCATTTGATTCAGACAGCTTTTATTTGAATGTGTTTGACTTTCATTTGATTCAATTAGCTTTGTAGAATGTATTTGACTTTCATTTGAGTCAAATAACGTTGTTTGACTGTGTTTGATTCTCATTTGTTTCAATTTGCTTTGTAGAATGTATTTGACTTTCATTTTCTTCAAATAGCTTTGTTTGAATGTGTTTGACTTTCATTTGACTCAAATAGCTTTGTTTGAATGCGTTTGACTTTCATTTGATACAGTTAGCTTTGTAGAACATATTTGACTTTCATTTGATTCAAATAGCTTTATTTGAATGTGTTTGACTTTCATTTGATTCAATTAGCTTTGTAGAATGTATTTGACTTTCCTTTGAGTCAAATAACGTTGTTTGACTGTGTTTGATTTTTATTTGTTTCAATTTGCTTTGTAGAATGTATTTGACTTTCATTTTCTTCAAATAGCTTTGTTTGAATGTGTTTGACTTTCATTTGATTCAATTAGCTTTGTATAATGTATTTGACATTCATTTAATTAAAATAGCTTTGTTTGAATGTGTTTGACTTTCATTTGATTCAATTAGCTTTGTTTGAATGTGTTTAACTTTCATTTGATTCAATTAGCTTTGTAGAATGTATTTGACTCTCATTTGATTCAAATGGCTTTGTTTGAATGTGTTTGACTTTCAATTGATTCAATTAGCTTTGTAGAATGTATTTGATTGTCATTCGATTCAATAACTTTGTTTGAATGTGTTTGAATTTCATTTATTTCAATTTGCTTTGTAGAATGCATTTCACTTTCAATTGATTAATATAGCTTTGTTTGAATGTGTTTGACTTTCATTTAAATTAAAAAGCTTTTTTTAATGTGTTTGACTTTCATTTGATTTAAAAGGCTTTGTTTGAATGAGTTTGACTTTCATTTGATGCAATTAGCTTTGTAGAATGTATTTTACTTTTATTTGATTCAAATAGCTTTGTTTGAATGCGTTTAACTTTCATTGATTCAATTAGCTTTGTAGAATACATTTCACTTTCATTTAATTTAAACAACTTTGTTTGAATGTGTTTGACTTTCATTTGACTCAACTAGCCTTATTTGATTGTGTTTGACTTTCATTTGATACAGTTAGCTTTGTAGAACGTATTTGACTTTCATTTGATTCAAATAGCTTTATTTGAATGTGTTTAACTTTCATTTGATTCAATTTGCTTTGTAGAATGTATTTGACTTTCATTTGATTCAAATAGCTTTATTTGAATGTGTTTGACTTTCATTTGATTCAATTAGCTTTGTAGAATGTATTTGACTTTCATTTAATACGAAATCTTTGTTTGAATGTGTTTGACTTTCATGTGATTCAAT